>NW_020664483.1:17549081-17572948 GCF_002925995.2 Terrapene triunguis
TCCCAGTTCTAATAATCACATGCAGCATCTAAACACCACACTAGGGTCTCTGATTTCTAAAGGGCTAACTTTAAAAAAATAATGCAATTAGTTAGGGAAGTGGACTGGACTGAAGAACTCAATTATCTGAATGTGGAGGAGGCTTGGAGTTACTTTAAGTCAAAGTTGCAGAAGCCATCTGAAACGTCCCAAGCAAAGGGAAAACATTCATAGGGAAGGGTTGCAGACGAAGCTGGATGAGCAAGCACCTTGAACAGGTTAAGAGAAAGCAGAAAGCATACAAGGAATGGAAGATGGGATGGATCAGCAAAGAAAGCTACCTCTTGGAGGTCAGAAAGTGAAGGGGAAAAAATGAGAACTGCCAAAAGCCAAGCAGCGTTGGACCTTGCAAAGGAGATTAAAACCAACGGTAAAAGATTCTATAGCCATATAAATAAGAAAACAAAGAAAGAAGTGGGACTGCTAAACATTGAAGAAGGAATGGAGATTAAAGATAATTTAGGTAATGGCCCAACACTTAAATACTTTGCCTCAGCTTTTAATAAGGCTAATGAAGATCTTAGGGATAGTGGCAGGGTGGCTAATTGGAACGAGGATATGGAAGTGGAAATTATCATATCTGAGGTGGAAGTCAAACTCAAACAGTTTAATGGGACTAAATCACGATGCCTGGATAATCTCGATCCAAGAATATTAAAGGAACTGGCACATAGAACTGCAAGCCCAATAGCAAGAATTTTTACTGAAACTCAGGGGTCATACCCTATGACTGGGTAATTTCTAATATAATACCTATTTTTAAGAAAAGGAAAAAAATGATCCAGGAAACTACAGGCCTGTTAGTTTGACCTCAATTGTATGCAAAGTCATGGAACAAATATTGAAAGAGAAAGTAGTTAAGGACATAGAGGTAAATGATAATTGCACAGGCGCCAGTTTCCTCCTTTTCCAGGGGTGCTCAACCCCCGGACTGCCCCAGGTCCCGCCCCCACTCCACCCCTTCCCACAAGGCCCCGCCCTGCCTCTTTCCACCCTGTTCCCCAAGCGCAACCCGTCCCCACTTCTCCCCCTCCTCCCAGTGCCTCTTGCACACTGCTGAACAGCTGATTGTGGTGGGCGGGAGGCACGGGAGGGGGGGAGAGTAAGGTGCTGATCGGCGGGGCCGCCGGCGGGCGGGAGGTGCTGGGGGGAGGAAGAGGAGCTGATCGGTGGGGCTGCCAGTGGGTGCTGAGCAGCCACAAATTTTTTTCCATGGCTGCTTCAGCCCCAGACCACCCATGGAGTTGGCGACTATGGGTAATTGGGATAAAATACAACATGGTTTTACAAAGGGTAGATCATGCCAGATGAACCTGATCTCCTTCTTTGAGAAGATAATGGATTTTTTAGACGAAGGCAATGCAGTATATCTAATCTACCTGGATGTTATTAAGGCATTTGATACAGTTCCACATGGGAAATTATTAGTTAAATTGGAGAAGATAGGGATTAATATGAGAATTGAAAAGTGGATAAGGAACTGGTTAAAGGGGACACTACAAAAGTTCTTTTGTCATACTAAAAGATAAACTGTCAGGCTAGTGGGAAGTTACTAGTGGAGTTCTTCAGGGATCAGTTTTGGGACCAATCTTATTTAATATTTTTATTAATGACCTTGGCACAAAAAGTGGGAGTGTGTTAAAATTTGCAGATGACACAAAGTTGGGAGGTATTGCCAATATGAAGGAGGACCGGAATATCATACAAGAAGATCTGGATGACCTTGAAAACTGGAGTAATAGAACTGGGATGAAATTTAATAGTGCAAAGTGTGAAGTCATGCACTTAGGGACTAACAACAAGAAATTTTTGCTATTAGCTGCAGACTTACCAGTTGGAAGTGGCAGAGGAGGAGAAAGACCTGTGTGTATTGGTTGATCACAGAATGACTATGAGCTGCCAATGTGATGCAGCCATGAAAAAGGCTAATGCAGTTCTATGATGCATCAGGTGAGGTATTTCCCCAATAGAGATAAGGAGGTGTTAGAACCATTATACAAGGCACTGATGAGACCTCATCTGGAATACTGTGTGCAGTTCTGGTCTCTGAGTTACTACAGAGAATTCTATTCCCAGGTGGGTCTTGCCCACATGCTCAGGGTCTAACTGAGCACCATATTTGGGATTGGGAAGGAATTTTCCCCTGGGTCAGACTGGTAGAGATCATGGGGGAGGGAGGGCTGGGGGGTTTGCCTTCCTCCGCAGCATGGGGCACAGGTCACTTGCAGGTTTAAATTAGCACACATGGTGGATTCTCTGTAACTTGAAGTCTTTAAATCATGATTTGAGGACTTCAGTTACTCTGCCAGAGGTTGAAGCAGCTCTCCTGCTGACGTGGCGCTGTGCACGTGAGTGCTTATGTCGGTGTAACTTATGTCACTCAGGGGGCAGGTTTATTCACATCCCTGAGCTACATACATTATGCCAAAATAGGCTGTAGTGTAGACACAACCTAAAAATCATGGACCAAATTGGGAAACTGCATTTATGGCTTATTACAACCATCTGTAACCCACTAACAACCCCTCAGTTTGGGCCCTCCAAAGATTTAGTTGGTAGCATGCACTACCTTGTGTAAAACTTGACAAATTGAGACCATTTTGATCTGCAGCTCATCAATAGTTTGCTCTCTATCACTGTGCAAACAACAAACACACACACCAAAAAAAAAAAAAAGCCACTTTTAAAAATGACCATTTTTGTGGCTTATATCTTCGGAACCCTGACTCAAATGACGCTGAAGTTGTGCACCTTCCTGAGGCACACCAAATTTGAAAGAAATCCAACTAAGCATGTTGATTTTTAGAAGATTTAAAAACATCAATCTTTAAACAGATGTCATGATGCAACCTTAACTACAGAGATGATGTGTAGGGGGAGCACGCAGGATCAAGTGCCGCCCCAGATTGGCCTGCTGGGGGCGGGGAGGGAGAGGGGCTCTGTCCTTGTCTCCCTGTGCCTCTCCTCTAGCACGTGGAGCTGGACGGAGCCACTTCTGCCTGATAGAGTCTGGCTGGGAGGCAGCAGTGGCCTGCTCCCTTCCTGGGCTTGGCTGCCGGGGGAGGTGGGGAGGGAAGGTCTGGCTCACTCGGCCCCTGTCCCCGGCAACAGGGTCCAGTTGCAGGGTGGCCTGCTGCCGCCCCAGCTGCCGGGGACAGGGGCCAAGTGAGCTGGAAACATGCCAGGCGAGGGGAGGAGATTCCAGCTCACTTGGCCCCTGTCCCCGGCAGCTGGGGCGGCAGTTGGCCGCCCCGTGGCCAGGCTCTGTTGCCGGGGACAGGAGCTGAATGAGCCCGAGTCCCCTCTCCTCCCAGGCATGCTCGGCCCCTGTTCCAGCAGCCGAGCCCAGGCAAGGAGCAGGCTCCTGCTCCATCCCAGCCAGGCTCTCAGGCAGAAGCGGCTCCATCCCAGTCCCTGCCCAGCTGCCAGGTAAAGCGGCCAAACGAGAGGGGGAAGCACAGGGAGAGAAGGAGACAACCCCCCTTTGCTCCCACAGGTAATGTGAGGCGAGGAGAGCACGGCGGCCCCAGGCTGGGTGCAGGGCAGAGGGTCACTGAGCAAGGGAGACACTAGGGTGACCAGAGCCCCCTCCCACACCCTGAACCTCTCTGCCCCACCCCCCAGCCTGGAGCCCCCTCTTACATCCCAGAGCCCACACCCCCAGACAGAGCCCTCACCCCCTGGACCCCAACACCCGCCTAAACCTGCAGCCCCTTCCTGCACCCTGAACCCCTCATTTCTGGTCCCACCCCAGAGCCTGCCCCCCCAGTTAGAGCCCTCATCCTCTCCCACATCCCAACCCCCCTGCCCCAGCCCAGAGAAAGTGAGTGAGGGTGGGGGAAAGCGAGCCACCGAGGGAGGGGGAATGTAGTGAGCCGGGGGCAGGGCCTTGGTGAAGGGGCGGGGTAGGACCTCGGGAAAAGGGCAGGCCTAGGGTGTTTGGTTTTGTGCGATTAACAAGTTGACAATCCTAGGAGACACGTGGGACGGTTACATGTCCTCCCCTTTAGATTGTGCCCCCTGACCCCCGGTATGAAGAGGCACCAGTCGTCTATGCTTAATTATAGTGGCACTCCCACACCACTATAATAACTGCTCTAAGTTACAGAATTAGGGTCCTGTGTACCTGGATTATTCCACAATATATTGCAGAAGAATGGGTTGCATTAACCTCTATTAAATGTATAGTATATGTTTAGATTACAGGGACTGTCTTTTTGTATTGTTTGTGAGTGCTGGGCCTAGCACAATGGGGACTTCCAATGGGGCTTGATTCCTAAGGGGGGGGGCCTCCTGCTGTTGCAATAATGATAATAATAAATAATATAATTACTGAGCAAAATAGATTTTCAGGAAAAGGAAGTATGATCCCAGTGTGACTTGGAGGAATTTGTCCAGGGCTGTAAACGACACTGAGTTCAAGCAATCTTTGAATGTTCTCTGTCTTTTTAATCATTTTTTCCAGGTGCAGCTGGTCTGGCAGCTATCTTTATTATCCCTATGGCGAGACAAGTCAACCTGTAAGGTAGTGACTTATTGTGTGACATACCATAGCTCAGTCTTGACAACACTGTAATATAATTTGACAGACCCAGACCAGTGGGGTACAGGAGTGTGGTAGAGGGCAAATATACTGGTCACTGGATGAGTAGTTTTCTGTTCCCTGAGTGACCAGAGCAGGGGCTGCACTAGAGTAATCAGGAACCTGCTAGAACCAGTTAAGGCAGGCAGGCTAATTAGGACACCTGGAGCCAATTAAGAAGCAGCTGCTAGAATCACTTAAGGCAGGCTAATCAGGGCACCTGGGTTTTAAAAGGAGCTCACTTCAGTTTGTTGTGGGAGTGTGAGGAGCTGGGAGCAAGAGGTGCAAGGAGCTGAGAGTGAGAGGGTGTGCTGCTGGAGGACTGAGGAGCATAAGCGTTATCAGATACCAAGAGGAAGGTCTTGTGGTGAGAATAAGGAAGGTGTTTGGAGGAGGCCATGGGGAAGTAGCCCAGGGAGTTGTAGCTGTCATGCAGCTGTTACAGGAGGCACTATAGACAGCTGCAGTCCACAGGGCCCTGGGCTGGAACCCAGAGTAGAGGGCGGGCCCAGGTTCCCCCCAAACCTCCCAATTGACCTGGACTGTGGGTTCTTCCAGAGGGGAAGGTCTCTGGGCCGTTCCCCAACCCACATGGTGAATCTCCGAGGCAAGAAAATTGCCAATAAGCGCAGGACCCACCAAGATAGAGGAGGAACTTTGTCACAATAAGTATCAATCAAATGAATTGTTTTGGACTGTTAAGACATAAAAATAAAGGAATGAGTGCTGGACAATCAATATAACAGTGATCTATCTATCTATGAAGTATATCAGTCTGTAAAGTCTTAGCTCGTCAAATGCAGGATTGCACTGAGAGCTAATCTTTAAATTGATGGATCATTTCCTTTCTATTGGTTTGCTAACACAGTAGCCAGAAATATTTCATTATTTCTCTTCTAGATTTATTTTTCTAGGATATTATTTTACCCTTAGTATTCAATCCTTGTGTCATAATATGCCTGTGTGAATTGCTTTTTTCTTTTAAAAATTAGCTACTTGGAAAGTGCTGTGCCATAGCTGTTTCTACAAGCAGTGCGGTTCATATTCCTGAGAATAGGGCAAGAATTAGTCTACTGAAGTTTGGCAAAATAGCATCATAGTAATTTCCTTACCAAGAAATTATTTAACATACATGACCATAATCTTGGGAAATCATCGTAAAGATGTTATAAAATAATGAATAAATAGCTGATAAATGAAACTTCTTGACATAGTTCAACATTTGGTAGTATACTGAGACGAGCAGGGAAGGAATTAGTTTTCCCATCTTGTGAGAGTTTTCAAGATTTAAAAATGATTTCCCCATCCCAAAAGGCACAAATAGTTGCAGTCTTGAAAATTTAAGAAGTGCAAGAGTGATTTCTCCACCCCATCTCTCACCTTTTTTACGTCTCCTCCCCACACTTTTTCTAGTGCAAAAAAAGGGTTATGAGTTTAAAAAATCAAACAAACACTGAGAGGAAGTTGGAATTTGACTACTATTTCTGACCAAGCAAACTTGAATATTTTTTCTGAAAAAACAAACAAACTTTTTTGGTAATAAATTTTGTTTATTTAAATCCCATTTTTTGTTGAGGAAAACTTTTTTCATTGAAAGATATTTAACCAGCCCTAAAAGCACCTAGCACAAGTGGGCCCTGATGTTGACTGGGGACTTTACGCTTTCCTGTAATACAAATAAAATAATAGGACAGGGTGACAATAAAATGGAAGTTGGACTCAGTCAAGTGACCAGAAAAGACTGAGCACATGAAAAATCTATTATCGTCTACTTTTTGAGATACAGAAACTTACATGCTAATCTCTTTTCCGAAGGATTTTACTAAAGATGGATAATTTTGTTTGTAAAATAGCAATTAGTTTTTTTTAAAAAATCCACAAATTAAATGTAAACAAACCTTCAACCCAAGCACTACCGTTTGACTGTTAATAATTTCATGAATTTGGCCCAGTGGTCATCAAACTTCTCATTCTGCAACTCGCTATATCAAAGTGATCCTCTGGCAGGTCTCTCTACATCACATCCTTCCTTCAGCTTCCTCTGTCACTTCTGGTGGTCTCTGGATCAGGCTTTGATAACCTCTGCTTTGGGCTTAGTCCATGGCTGAATTCTCATTGACGTTAATAAGAACAGCACACATGGACTGAAAGTAGTGAGTATCTTAGTCTATAGAGGGTACAATTTCAGTGCTGCCCTGAGGCAGTGTCAAGAAAGGTTTGGAGAACCCATGTAAACAGAATGAGCTCAGTGTGTCTTCTAGAAGCCATTCTACCAATATAGAGAAAAGTCTATAAAGGATTTGAAAGGAGATTGCAGTGGGGGAAGTCTTACTTTAAATAAAATTGTCAGTTACACAGATACATATTATTTAAATTAAACCAATTTTTAGTAACTGGTGGAAAAATACAAGGGTAATATCCCTGGAGAGCAGAGATCTCTATGCACAGAACTTCTCCATTATTATAAACAAATTTGCTAAACACAAACAATGTGTTTTGCACTGTACAAGACCTAAATATAGTCGTTCCCTTCTACAAGGAGTTTACAATCTCGACAAAGATAGACATATATGGATCTGATCGTCTGCTGGTGTAATCACCACAACTCCCCTGATGTTATACTTATTTGCATCGGCCAAGGACCCAGCCCATTTGGCCTGATTCTTCAGAGTTGCTGATTACTGCTCTCTTTGCTTGAAGTCGATGGGAGCTACAGATGCCCAGCTCCTTTGAAAATCAGTCCAGAAGGGTAAAATATATTAACAAGCCTGGACGAATGTACCAGTCCTAGCCTCACTAGAGTTTAGTTCAGTCTCCATATCTATTCCAGGAAGGGTGTCGTCTAGAATGGGACTGACTGCCCCAAACCACATAGGCCACTAAACAGCAATCATATATTAGCAGAGAGTCATTTTAAAATGTTGATTTAAAGGTGCAATGAGTTGAAGAAAACCGACTGATATCATATCTTGTGCAAAAGCTCTACTCTGGACAATACAAGTGAAAATCAAGGACCAGGGCCATATAGAGAGGATAGACACGACGTGTCAGTTGCAAAAGGTGACTTGACAACAAATGCACTATAGTGCAGGTAAATGTTGAATACTGGGCCTGAGCATAGCCTGGAGAGGGGAATACAATACAGTATGTGCTAAACAATCAAAACAGACTGAGGCATGCTATCCACAGAAGATATTTGCAAATTTTCATAGATTAGAATGTACAGCATGCTGCACCAGCACCATTAGACATGGCAAACAGAGTAGAGGTTTTAGTGCTATCTAAGGTACTGTGGTGATCTCATTTACAATAACCAGTAATATAATATTTTAGGAACAATATAATGTAGTTGCTCTTGAGATTTGTGGTATAGAACCAATGCTGCAATAGCTTTTGTTGTCAGATGCTACCGGTGTGGTGCTCTGCTCTGTTTAATGTTGATATCAATCGGCTGCGTGCGTGTGTTCCCTCTGTGTGCTGCCCCAGCTCTGCGCAGATAGCTGACGCAGCAGACCCCGAGAGAGCCCCCAATGACCACAGACTCTAGTAAGGTATGAAGGCACGTCGGCCAGGTTTATTGCCTTTAGAGATACAGTCTCCAGCTCCCGGGCAAACGAAGTCCAAGGTGCTGCTAAGGTGTAGCTAGCCAGTACATATGTGCTCCCTTGACAATGGACTTAGCTCAGTCAGTGGCAGGACTTTCCACTGCCCCCTAGGCCGGACAAAGATATCCACTCAAGGATGCATTCTTATACACAGATACAAGTTAAACTTCACTCCTGACGTATTGAGGTACAACCCCTCTACGTAGCAAGGTACAACCCCACTACGTAGTAAGGTGCCACCTCTCACCTCGTACATGTTGGTTTGAGCAAAACAACTCTATTCATCATATTATTCTTTTGGCCCTGTCATTGGGATAGATCAGCTTGTTCCTTGTTATCTGTGTGGAATGTGCAAGTATTGGAGCGTTCTGATATCTAGTGTTCCGTACCTTTTAGGTATGTATCTTCTTGCAGCATCAGCCCTTTCCTTGCCAGCTTCTGTGAGCAGGGCCTGCCTCTGGCTCACAGCTTAACTTTGCTTTATGTTATCAAAGTCTTGACCATTACTTTAGTTCAGGACTCAGGCCTCATACTGGGCCTCTGATAAGGGTTTATGTTTCAGGGCCTCATCTTACTACAGCTTTTATCTTAGTCAGGTGGCCCCTAGAACTCCAAATGTCAGGAAAACAACATTGCAGGCCTTTCGCTCTAGAACCTGACCTTTTATGCTGTTTTTCCTATGCTGCCCACTGTGTATCATCCTGGCACTCTCACACATGCCAAGAGTGCAGAATAGAAAGTCTAGGGGGCTGTTTTTCCACTTGTGCACACATTAATTCACAGAGCTGCATTTACACCACTAGGGCTTCAGTCTCCGCAGCTCTGCATTATTCCCATCTGCATCTGGCCAGGAAGCTGTGACCTTTTCTCTTGAGTAAAGACTTAGAGTAGTCATTTACACCTGTGCACTGTGGCTATGAAATGCTACCAGATCAGACTGTTAGCATTTTGCACTCAGTTTGTACTCATTTTTCTCAGGCATAAATAACCACACAAGGTAAAGGCCTATGGAGAAAGCGTCCCGAGTGCCATAAACTCATCTCTATGAATTAATTTGTGAGGCTTGCCAGGAATATTTACAGCAGCATGCTAGTACCCTGGAGAGCAAATAAATCCACACTGTGATGTCATAATTTTAAAACAAGCTATACTCAAGCCAGTGGAAAAAGGGTTTGTAATGCAGCCTTTGGGAATGAGATGGTAGTTACAAAGGTGCGATTTAAAATCTCATCAATTGTCTAAAATAACTAAGGTTTGGAGTTAGCTAATCTCAGTAGTTACACTACAGTATTCTAAGTGAAGCACAAGAGAATATTGCAGATACTCAGATAGCCATATCTGTTTATCTTAGGAAGAACTGGTAAGGTTTTCAATAAAACCAGTGTAAGCCATTGAGTCCTGGGCCTCTGAGATATGCCAGTGTTAATTATTGTTAGTAATCGTGGTGGTTTGGGGACGCGGTTGCCTATGTCTTGGGGCTGGATTGACACCACCAGTTCACGCTGTCAAACGGCTATGAGAGGGTAATAGCTTTTGGTTGCTACTGAGTATGGCTGTATTGGCATGAACCCCTCACCCCATAGCATGGAACCAGCAATGCTCATACCTGTTTTTCAGCCTTAATTTAGTGAGTTAGTTTAACCTCCATTCCCACTCAAAGTGCAATGTGCACACCCGCGCCCCTTGTGAAATGGCTGTTTAGCTTTCCCTTTGCCTAGCCAGCCTGAGCTGTGCTTGCTGGGAATGTGACTTCCTGCCCAGCTTTTGCACCTTTGCAAGGGTGACATTTAACATGTTGTACTTTGCAGTTTCTAAATCCCTAAAAAAAATGCTGCACTTTGACAGAATTAGTCAAAGCATTAACGGTTGAACTTCTAATTCCCTGAAATCTTTTGCATGCGCTATTTTAAACCCTATTTACCAGATTATTTGGCCAGTCTGGAGAAATAGTGCATTTCCATTTCTAATGGCCCTGATCCTGTCAGCTCAGACTCTCACGAGCAGTCGCTGTTCACGTGAACAGTCCCATCCCAACAGGCTGCCCCACATGAACACAGCTTGGCAGGATCTAATGTATTCCAATTACACAATCTAGAAATACAAAACAAAATTATTATAACAGTTCAACTCAGCGGCTGAATTCATGCAGTACCTAGCTTTGGTTTGACATTGAGAAACACTGAGTTGCTGTGTATACTACATTTATATTGTGATTGTGAGTTTAATTTCGGGTGCCAAAAATATCTTCAGTAATATTAGAGCAGTAAAATTAACTTGCAAATACACAGAGTTCCTTCACTGACAAAAACAGAATAATATTAGTGCATAGTTCCTTTATTAATCCATAGTTCAGTGCACTTTAACTCCCTCTGCTAATTTTTAAAACGGTTAATGAGGGGAAACATATTACTTTGGTTTTTGCTTTAAGGATTGGATCTATTCTGTATCTCCGAGTTGTCCTCTAAGATTATTGAATGGTTAATCAGAGCAGGAGCTTAGCATTTCAGCTCCAGATGTTTGCAGCAGAAAATGCTAGAGGGTCATCAAAAGTGCTCAGCCTAGATAAATGTTCCTTAAAGTGATTCTCTTTGATTGTTAAGAAAACAGTTCTCATTTGTCAGAGTTTATTTTGTGTTTATAGCTCTCATTCCTTACATCCTGGAGGTGGTGTAGAGCTGCACTGCACCCCGCAATCTGCCCCACAGATAACATATAATTTAATAGACACAACAAGAAATGTTCTTATACATCTGAATATGGGGGCCAGATCTTCGGTTGGTGTAAATCAGCATAGTTTCATTGACTAAAGAGGAACTATGTTGATTTACTCCAATGGAGAACCTACTCCTGGGTATACCCACAACCCTAAGCATAATGGTATAGTTCTATATCCATTTTTTTACCGTTTTTATCCATTCTTTTTTACCTAGTCATAGTGCTTTCATCTCTCCTCTGGCTTTGATGTAATTTCCAGAAGTACAAACTGTAGAAGGTGTGACCCTGATTAGTCCACCACTCCCACTGGATGTTCACTTGAACATTTGCTGCTGTTTTCCAGATATAACTCTTGCTGGGGGAGAAAGTTTCAGCTTGTTAATGCATACTAGTGGGTTACTGACAAGAAAATGATGATACAGGGTAATTCAATACTTGCTCATTTCTAATCTTTGAGGAAGCTAAGGTTCAGATATGTGACATCATTCCCCAGCATTACAACGCTAAGGTCAGCTAGAACAGGACCGCTGTCACCCAGCCATCCCCCGCAAAGAATTCCACATTGGCTGCTGAAAAAAATTGAAATGAGAACTGATTTTTTTACGGTACTTTTCACATTTTTATGGGTTTGCCCTATCTCTTTGTTGACATCTCACTCCATATTCCCACTGACCACAATATTCTTGTATAGATCAAAGCAAGAAAATAGCATGGGGTGAAAACCATAAATACTGGACCAATTAATTTCTAGATTTTACTGGGCATGTGATTACATATTATTTAACACTATATAACACTCCAAATTATTATTATTTTTTTTTTGGTGAGAATTTGGATGATGGGTTCCCTGATAAGGCATTTGTGAAACTTAAAGTCCTTTAGCAGATCAACTTGCTCCAAGAAAAACGACAAGCTTAGCATGATTTACAAATGGTGGTTCTGCTGCTAGGTAAAGAACTATACCTGACTGTGAGGATTTTACTCAATGATGTACATATTATACTGTGTCAGCGTCCATGTGATATTGACAGAACGATTGTTAGGATTCTTCAGAGTATTTATCAAACGACTTCCAAAATTTACAGTTGTCCCCATTTGGCTATCAACAGTTACCACAAAGAGATCTCCCTGTACTTTACGATTGGAAATAACTGTGCAACTTCAGATATGAATGCTTGGTAACTGTTGTTTTTCAATGGAAACCATTGTATGTGTTCCGTCCCTAATAGCAAGTTTGTCTATTTTGCATTATGTTCGCACTCCTCTGATTTTGTTTGGCATGGCCCTTTAGTTTTTCATAAATTCTGGAAATTCATTCCAAGCCACTTTAGCAATAACATTTACAGCATTGGATGGCTTAGATTTCTTGTTGTTGAGATAATCCTTAATAAAGTACCATCTATTAGAGATGGCATTTCATTAACAGATATTAAAAACATAGTGACTGCCTGTTAGTTCAGTGGAATTTGCAAGTACTCTTAGGTAACCTGAGTGTTCCTGCTGTCACATGGGCATTTGGATACCCACTTAACTCTAGTTTTATATTCATTTTCTACTAATGCTGGAGATAATTTCATATAAATACCTAGTACATGCTTTGAAATGAAATGTTATTGCCTATCACACTTTCAAATTCTTCACTGTTAAAAACCTGTTTATGGCTCCTCTGCTCTTGAGTTTTCCTCTTTAATTATGGATGAAAATTAGGTTGAGAGAGGAAGCAGTAATTTAAGAACATCTTAGATTCCTGAGAGAGGAGGTAGGAATTAGTGAGATGTAGTTATTAAGCTCTCAGAGTGCCTGCATTTGCAAAGATCTCATTTGCTGAAGTTCAGTGAATTGTAAATTGTTTAAAAACTACAGAAAGCACCATTAAGAATACAATTTGAATTAAAAAAAAATGTAGGTGATTTTTTTTCACTCAGTTTTTATCTTTGAATTGTGGTGCATATTTTAAACCTCATTAAAATTGAAAGACATAATAAGTCGCACAGGGACAGAGTAACATATGGCTGGGGTTCAGGTTGGCATAGCATTGTGCATTACCTGTAAGAAAAATAAAAATAGTACCAAGGCAGAAATACCACTTCATTTGATAGACAGCAATGTGAGAGTTGTTGTGAACCCTGGGAGACGGGTGGATTTTGCCCCAGAAGGGTTTGTGTAACCATTTATATCTCTTTTGAACTATGCAGATTTGCAGCGCTGGAGTGCAGGATTGAACAAACCCAAATCTCAAACTGAAACTCATTTGAAACAGCTGAATTTCATGCCACAACCATGGGAAACTGCAAATTTTAAGTAATTGCATTTAGAGAAGTGCCACTTTATTAATCTATAGTTATGTGCATCTGATCCTTGGTCCTCAGGGCTGCTCTCAGCTGGGCAAGCTACAACAGCCCCTAAGGCTTCCGTCAGACACCTGGAGACCCTCAGAGTGCAGCTGCACTCCCACCATGCCATCTTCCTTCTGGCAAAAGCTGCTATATAGCAAGCTTTAAGTTTGCTTTGTATTACCAGAATTCTGCAAAGCCAACTTAACAGTGCTGAGGATCATGGCCCAGGGTCTATTGCGAGGACATGGGGAGGGGTGGGAATGGTACTGGAGTATTGTGTTGCAGAGTTGGAGTCATAGGGTGCTCCCAAAAATTCAGATATTTTGTTTATCTGAGCCAGACCTTTGCACCTTTTGATGTTCACCCATTCTCATCCCACACTCAGCATAACACAGGCGATAGAATTTCACCTAGTAATTCTTGCATCTAACCCAATAACTTGTCATTGAGCTAAAGGATATTTTTTAGAAAGACATAATCTTGACTTGAAGACTCCAAGTGATGGAGAATCTACCACATCCTTTTATAAAATTGTTCAATGGTTAATTATCCTTACTGTTAAAAAATTGAGTCTTATTTTAAGTTTGAATTTTTCTGACCAGCCACTGGTTCCAATAGGGTTGGAAGGGACCTCAGGAGGTCATTTAGTCCAACCCCCGGCTCAAAGCAGGACCAACACCAACTAAATCATCCCAGCCAGGGCTTTGTCAAGCCGGGCCTTAAAAACCTCTGAGGAGGAGATTCCACCACCTCCCTACGTAACCCATTCCAGTGCTTCACCACCCTCCTAGTTAAAAAGTATTTCCTAATATCCAACCTAGACCAACCCCACTGCAACTCGAGACTATTGCTCCTTGGTCTGTCATCTGCCACCACTGAGAACAGCCTAGCTCCATCCTCTTTGGAACTCCCCTTCAGGTAGTTGAAGGCTGCTATCAAATCCCCCCTCACTCTTCTCTTCTGCAGACTAAATAACTCCAGTTCCCTCAGCCTCTCCTCGTAAGTCATGTGCCCCAGTCCCCTAATCATATTCGTTGTCCTCCGCTGGACTCTCTCCAATTTGTCCACATCCCTTCTGTAGTGGGGGGACCAAAACTGGATGCAATACTCCAGGTGTGGCCTCACCAGTGCCGAATAGAGGGGAATAATCACTTCCCTTGATCTGCTGGCAATGTTCCTACTAATGCAGCCCAATATGCCGTTGGCCTTCTTGTCAACAAGGGCACATTGCTGACTCATATCCAGCTTCTCATTCACTGTAATCCCCAGGTCCTTTTCTGCAGAACTTCTGCTTAGCCAGTCGGTCCCCAGCCTGTAGCGGTGCATGGGATTCTTCTGTCCTAAGTGCAGGACTCTGCACTTGACCTTGTTGAACCTCATCAGATTTCTTTTGGTCAATCCTCCAATTTGTCTAGGTCACTCTGGACCTTATCCCTACCCGCCAGTTTATCTACCTCTCCCCCCAGCTTAGTGTCATATGCACACTTGCTGAGAGTGCAATCCAGCCCATCATCCAGATCATTAATAAAGATGTTGCTTAAAAGCGGCCCCAGGACAGACCGACCCCTGTGACACTCTGCTTGATATGCCTTTGCCTGCTAGATTAAAGAACCCTCTGTGTCTTCTCTCTGTGTGGGTACTTATACAGTAAACATATCACTTCTTAAACTTTTCTTTGACAAGCTACATAGACTGAGCTCCTTACTGGTGGCCATCTGATTTTGCATGAAATATGGAGATTGTAAGGTATGTTTTACAACTCAGAATCTCAGTTATTATTTTGGGGCTAATTCCTAGGTTATACCTTTTCTAGGGGAAAAAATGCCATAATTTATGTTTAAAAAATGTGTTGTTCTTTAACACTTGGGCTTTTCATTAGACCTCTGGTGGTGGTGTAAGATTCTTTTTTGTTTTTTTTATGTTTTCACAGTAGGTCCTTCTTTGTCATGATTGCTGTTTTCCTGGTTTCTAAAGATAACAAATATGTAGATTTGAAGAGTCTATTGTTTGAACAATTAATTGGAAAGAGTGTCATAACAGTGAGTTTGTCCAAGTCCAATCACTGTCCTCCTAGAGTGCTGAGAGAACGTGAGTCTAAAATCAGCAGTGGCACAAAGCTTCCCGAAGGGAGCAAGAGTGGTTGGGGTGGGGGCAGGCTATGGTCTGACTTCCCTCTCTCTGCGCTGGCCACCTGAACTGGGTCAGCACAATATAGAGAGCACATGCTGCACCCTACATAAGGGTGAAGTAGTAGCTGCTTCCTTCCAATGTCTTTGTGTGTGGCTGTTGGTAGACAGTTCTCCTTATTCGCTCCCTCTTTCATTACATTGACAGTTGTTTAGAGCCATCACACCGTTAGTAATCAAAGGACTGGGCAGCCAATAGGAGAAGATGAGCTGAAAAGGCATTGACAGTTCTTCCCCTGATGAATCCAGGGGTTGTGACGTAGGACGAAGAAGGGATGAACTAGGGGAAAGCCACTCTGAGGCATCTCCCACCCTGAATTCATATGTATCTCCAGAGGGCATTTAGATACCAGCCACCCGTGAAAGGAGAGAGTGCTCAACCCTGTATCTCTATGATAGCCCCTTGAGTTCATGACTCCCGACCTTCACATAAGGGTTAAATTCCACACTCTTCTAAGTGTATAGCTCATGAGTAAATGTGTAGCTCATGGAGGTTTTCCCAGAGTTTCTAGCTGTCTCCATGGATTTTTTGCATGGAGGGTATGACATGGGTATCTGTTTTCTAAAATAAGAACATAAGAACGGCCATACTGGGTCAGACCAAAGGTCAATCTAGCCCAGTATCCTGTCTTCCAACAGTGGCCAATGCCAGGTGCCCCAGAGGGAATGAACAGAACAGGTAATCATCAAGTGATCCATCCCCTGTCGCCCATTCCCAGCTTCTGGCAAACAGAGTCTAGGGACACCATCCCTGCCCATCCTGGCTAATAGCTATTGATGGACCTATCCTCTATGAACTTATCTAGTTCTTTTTTTGAACACTGTTATAGTCTTGGACTTCACAACATCCTCTGGCAAGGAGTTCCACAGGTTGACTGTGCTTGTGTGAAAAATAATTCCTTTTGTTTGTTTCAAACCTGCTGCATATTCATTTCATTTGGTGACCTCTAGTTCTTCTGTTAGGAGAGGGAGTAAATAAACACTTCATTATTTACTTTCTCCACACAAGTCATGATTTTATAGACCTCTATCATATCTCCCCTTAATCGTCACTTTTCCAAGCTGTAAAGTCCCAGTCTTATTAATCTCTCCTCATACAGAAGCCGTTCCATACCCCTAATAATTTTTGTTGCCCTTTTTTGAACCTTTTCCAATTCCAATATATCTTTTTTGATATGGGGTGACCACATTAAGGTGACCAAATGTCCCGATTTTATAGGGACAGACCCGATTTTTGGGTCTTTTTCTTATATAGGCTCCTATTACCCCCCACCTCCTGTCCTGATTTTTCACACTTACTGCCTGGTCACCCTAGACCACATCTGCACGAAGTATTCAGGATGTGGGTATACCATGGATTTATATAGAGGCAATATGATATTTTCTGACTTATTATCTAACCCTCTCTTAATGATTCCCAACATTTTTTTTCATTTTTTTGACTGCCACTGTACATTGAGTGGATATTTTCAGAGAACTATCCACAATGACACCAAGATCTTTCTTGAATGGTAATAGGTAATTTAGACCCCATCATTTTATATATATAGTTGGGATTATGTTTTCCAATGTGCATTACTTTGCATTTATCAACATTGTATTTCATCTGCCATTTTGTTGCCCAATGACCCAGTTTTGTGAGATCCTTTTGTAACTCTTCGCAGTTTGCTTGAGTCTTAACTATCTTGAGTAGTTTTGTATCATCTGCAAATTTTGCCACTTCATTGTTTACCCCTTTTTCCAGATCATTTATGAATATGTTCAACAGCACTGGTCCCAGTACAGACTCCTGGGGGACACTACTATTTATCTCTCTCCATTCTGAAAACTGACCACTTATTCCTACCCTTTGTTTCCTATCTTTTAATCAGTTACTGATCCAGGAGAGGACGTTCCCTCTTATCCCACGACTACTTACTTTGCTTACGAGCCTTTGACGAGGGACCTTGTCAAAGGCTTTCTGAAAATCTAAGTACACTATATCCACTGGATCCCCCTTGTCCACATGCTTGTTGACTCCATCGAAGAATTCTAGTAGATTGGTGAGGCATGATTTCCCTTTACAAAAACCATGTTGACTTTTCTCTAACAAATTATGTTCATCTATGTATCTGACAATTTTGTTCTTTACTATAGTTTCAACCAGTTTGCCCAGTACTGAAGTCAGGCTTACCGGCCTGTAGTGGCCGGGATCACCTCTGGAGCCCTTTTCAAAAATTGGCATCACATTAGCTATCCTCCAGTCATTTGGTATAGAAGCTGATTTAAATGATAGGTTACAAACTATAGTTAGTAGTTCTGCAATTTCACATTTGAGTTCCTTCAGAACCTTTGGGTGTATACCATCTAGTCCTAGTGACTTATTACTATTTAGTTTATCAATTTGTTCCCAAACCTCATATAATGACACTGCAACCTGGGACAGTTCCTCAGATTTGTCACCTAAAAAGAATGGCTCAGGTTTGGGAATCTCCCTTACATCCTCAGCCATGAAGACAGATGCAAAGAATTAATTTAGTTTCTCCACAATTGTCTTATCATCCTTGGGTGCTCCTTTAGCATCTCGATCGTCCAGTGGCCCAACTGGTTGTTTAGCAGGCTTCCTGCTTCTGATATACTTAAAATGTTTTTGGCTATTACTTTTTGAGTTTTTGGCTAGCTGTTCTTAAAATTCTTTTTTGGCTATCCTAATTGTATTTTTACACTTCATTTGCCAGAGTTTATGCTCCTTTCTATTTTCCTCAATAGGATTTAACTTTCACCTTTTAAAGAATGCTTTTTTGTCTCTTACTGCTTCTTTTACTTTGTTGTTTAGCCACGGTGGCACTTTTTTTGGTTCTCCTACTATGGTTTTTAATTTTGGGTATAGGTTTAAGTTGAGCCTCTATTATGGTGTCTTTAAAAAGTTTCCATGCAGCTTGCAGGGATTTCACTTTTGGCGCTGTAACTTTTAATTTCTGTTTAACTAACTTCCTCATTTTTGTATTGTCCCCCTTTCTGAAATTATATGTTGCAGTGTTGGGCTGCTGTGCTGTGTCTCCTCCCCCCGGGATGTTAAATGTAATTATATTATGGTCACTATTACCAAGTGATCCAGCTATAATCACTTCTTGGGCCAGATCCGGTGCTCCACTTAACCGGAAGCAAGAACTGTCTCTCCTCTTGGGGCTTCCAGGATTAGCTGCTCCAAGAAGCAGTCATTTAAGTGTCCAGAAACTTTATCTCTGCATCCCATCCTGACGTGACATGTACCCAGTCAATATGGGGATAGTTGAAAATCCCCCATTATTATTGAGTTTTTTATTTTTATAGCCTCTTTAGTCTCCCTGAGCATTTCATAGTCACTATCACCATCCTGGTCTGGTGGTCTGTAATATATCCCTGCTGCTATATTCTTATTATTAGAGCATGGAATTACTATCCATAGAGATTCTATGATAGTTTGGTTCATTTAAGATTTTTATTTTATTTGATTCTATGCTTTCTTTCACATATAGTGCCAGTCCCCCACCAGCATGACCTGTTCTGTCCTGCCGATATATTTTGTACCCTGGTATTACTATGTCCCATTGATTATCCTCATTCCACCAAGTTTCTGTGAAGCCTATTATATCAATATCCTCATGTAATATGAGGCATTCTAGTTCACGCATCTTATTATTTAGACTTCTAGCATTTGTATATAAGCACTTTAAAAACTTTTCACTTTTTAGCTGCCTGCCATTACATGATGTAATTGAATGGGCCTCTTTTTCATTTGACTGTTTCTCATCAGATCCTACCCATATTTTATCATCTTCCATCTCTCCTCCTTACTAGGACATAGAGAATCTCCATTAATAGATCCTCCCCTAAGTGATGTCTCTGACTGAACCACATGCTCCTCTGCACCTGTCGACTTTCCCCCAGCCCTTAGTTTAAAAACTGCTCTATGATCTTTTTAATTTTAAGTGACAGCAATATGGTTCCATTTTGGTTTAGGTGGAGCCCATCCTTCCTGTATAGGCTCCCCCTTTCCCAAAAGTTTCCTGAGTTCCTAATAAATCTAAATCCCTCCTCCCTATACCATCGTCTTATCCACGCATTGAGACCTTGCAGTTCTGCCTGTCTAACTGGCCTTCATGTGGAACTGGAAGCATTTCAGAGAATGCTACCATGGGATCCTGGACTTCAATCTCTAACCTAGCAGCCTAAATTTGGCCTCCAGGACCTCTCTCCTATCCTTCCCTATGTCATTGGTACCTACGCAGCACTACACCCAAGTCTATCTAGATGCCTTGAGAGATCCGCAACCTTCGCACCAGGCAGGCAAGTCACCATGCAGTGCTCCTGGTCATCGCAAACCCAGCTATCTATGTTTCTAATGATCGAATCCCCCATAACTATTACCTGCCTCTTCCTAATAAGTAGAGTTCCCTCCCCCAGAGAGGTATCCTCAGTGCGAGAGGATACCATGACATCATCTGGAAGGAGGGTCCCAACTATGGATCGTTTCCCTCTGCTCCAGTTTGATGCTCTTCTTCCTTGAGACTTTCATCCTCCTGAACAGCACAGAGGTGGGACCATCCTCCTGAACAGTACACAGGTGGGACCATTCTACTGTATCCCAGAAAGTCTCATCTATGTACCTCTGTCTCCCTTAGCTTCTCCAGTTCAGCCACTCTGGTCTCCAAAGCCCGTACACAGTCTCTGAGGGCCAGGAACTCCTTGCACCGAATGCACATATATGCCACCTGCCGTAGGGCAGGTAATCATATATGCTGCATTGGATGCAATAAACTGGATAGCCCCCACTCTGTTGCTGGACTTCTGCCTGCATTTACTATTTACTCCAGCAGCTCGTTCCTTTGTTGATGTTTTGTTTTTATCAGAGGGTATTTTTGGCTTTAAGGTAAAAGAATATTAAGTGTATCCAGCTCCCTGTCACGCTCACCCTGTAAACTCCCTCACAAAACTCCCGTTAGCCACTCCTGTTCACTCGCTCCTCTGGTCGCTTAGGAGTGGGCTTTTTAAAGCTCTGGTCTTCCTGAGTAGCCCCACCCCCTGGTTATGGGTTGATGGGTGCTAAAGGGTTTAGGGGTCAAAGCCTTGTTAAGAAGCTCTCGCCCTTGCCTAGCAGGCTGCTAGGCTCAGCACACGGTCCCCCAAACAAACAGACCACACAGTCACAAACACAGACACTACAGACAACAAACTTACCCCAAAGATCACGCAATCCTTCCTCCTTCACCTGAAGAACTCCCTCACAAAACTCCCCTGTTAGCTGCTCCTGTTCGCTAGCAAATATGCAGTGATTTACCCTTTTGAAAAATATGATTGTTCCTAGAGATGCTCACTTCTTTGGATTATACGTATCCTGCCCTAATCTGTTCATATTCTCTTGTAGCAACCATCAACATCTGTCAATTTTGGGAAAATATATAAATCATTGAAGCCACTTGGCTTGTTTTCATATTTTAATTGTAAACTCAGCTTCTGTTTGTTCTGATTCACTGCAGATTACAAATTGACTAAATAGTGACTCAGTACCTCTACTAATTTGAATCCGCTTATTGCTTTTGACATATGCTTGTAACTCTGCACTGAGAATTTTTCTTTTAAGCCTTTTAGGCATACTGAATTTGGTGGAGAATTAAGTAAATTGAGTGATCCAATTGAGATTGAAGCTTGTTGGCTTAAAATGACAAATTTTCTTCCATTCCTTTGTTTCCATTTTTGATATATTAGACTTGACACATTCCAGGCATTAGTCTTACACTGCCTGAAGTGGAGGTTGCTGTGACAGACAGCTGTGGACTAACCTAATCAGAATTATTATACAGGATCTCTATTTTATTTGGGCAAAGTTATTTGAAATTATCATATAAAACAACTTTTCATAATCATGATTCTTTTACATATTCTTTACAACATTCAGATGGCAGAAGCCAACTTTGTCTGCCATCCTCTATATATCTGTCTAGGAATTTTCATGGGCTTTGCCATGCTATAGAGCAGTGGTTCTCAACCTGCAGTCCATGGACCACTTGTGGCCCAATCAGCACACAGCTGGCACATGAGCCAGCCCAGTGTTGGGGAGGTCTGGATGCTGGGGGGACAGTCCCACGGGGATTGGATGATGGCGGGGGGGCAGTCCCTTGCTGGGGGGAGGGTGCCCCGCACTGATTTTTGCAGACAGGCTCAGCAGCCGCACTCTCTGTGTGCTCAGCCCTTCCACACCACCAGCAGCAGTGCGGAAGTGAGGGTGACAATACACCATGCCATGCCACTCTTACAGTAATTTAATTAATTTTATCAGTTGATGTTTTGACTTATTTTGCTCATTTAAAATGCCTGTGGTAGACATTTGCCAGTGTTGAAATGAAAGGTGCTGTATCGATTTTAATTGTACTGCTGTCGTCACAAATACTAAACTTTATTTTTTTGTAGATGTACAGCTAGTGTACATATTGTTGGACGCGGCCCACATAACATTTAGAGATCTGCATATGTGCCCCACAATGGTGAATAGGTTGTCAACCAGCGCTAAGGAGAATCACGGTGTGTTTTAAACAGGAGGCGTTTATTTAAGAACACTACTAGGACAACAGGCTTCCAGACCGATCAAGTTCTAGCTTTGTAATAAGGGACCACACCCTATCTGGAACTCTTTACAGCACAGCCACATCTAGTGGCAGAATAAGGTACTACAAGTAAATACATCATTACAGGTCCCAATACTATAGTGTCTGCCTATTTAACAAGAGTATATACTGTGCTTGGAGCTGTTTTTGATGATTTATTAGCAAAAGCATAAGCTTCCATGCATGTGTTTTATTAACCATTTTATTAGTGACCCTCTTTAATCTGTTGTTTTAGGTTGTGTTTAGAGATGAGTCTGCCATTATCTAAAAGCTTTACACTCTGTATGTTGAAATTTCATTGACAGCAATAAACAAAAATCAAGTTAAATTTCTGACTGCAGTAGAAGAAAATAAGTATCATGTCCCACAAGTGTGGTGCTTTATTATTAGAGCACAAGAGCAATGCTTTCAAGAACTTCAGAGAGAGCCTCTGGAATATATGAAAGGGAAACAGGTTTCAGTAGTTTCAAATTCTAAAAGTTCTTAATTATGTGGTAATAATTAGAGCTGGTTCAATTTTTGGTTCACATTTTTGTGATGAAAAATGGCTTTTCAAGAAAATGAAAAATTTTGCATTTCACAGAATTTTCATTTTAGTTGGAATCTTCCATTTTTTCCCCAACGACAAGCCAGACACTGAAAACTGAAAATTTTACAGTAAAAATTTGACTTTTAGAAAACCAAAATTTGTACTAAACCCCATTTTAAAACCAAAAACAATGTATGCAAACAAAAATTGTTTCATTTTTTCAGTTTTTTTAAAGAAAAAAATTCATGATGGTTTTTTAAATCTAAAAAAATTTCTGTGAAAAATAATTGTTTTTTTTTTTTCCAATCAGCTGTAGTAATAAGGCTGAAATAGTGTATCAATAGGCCCATTTTTTCCATATTGGGATCACTTTACATTTTGGCCTATTTTATAGATAGTGGGTCAATTTTTTCTCATTCACACCAGCGTATATCTGCTATAACTCCAGTGAAACCAAATGATGTAACAAGTGCTTTGAAGTCAAGGGAGTTACTCCAGATATACAGCAACATAACTGCAAGCAGAATTTGTCAACGGTGTGTGAAATGTAGGATGCTTTCTGCTGTATCACTTTAACATGTTTTGTAGGACAAGGATATGCCATCTTTAGATTGTAAACGCCTCAGATCAGAGGCCATCCAACGTTTATTCAAAGGGGAGACCCAGGAGGTAAAGTCTGCCATGAGTACGAAAATCAAAAGCACTCAAAATGTGCAGCCAACAAAACTGTTAGAGAAACATCAGTGAAACTGCTTAAGCAGTTCTATACCTTGCCATCAAAGCTAAACACCACTGATAGCTCACACTCACCTAACTGCTTGGGATGTGAACACTTGGGTGTTGTGAGAAATTTCCAGAATGCATAGAACTAACTAAGAAATAAATGCAAAACAGTATAGATTTGATTCTATCCCTCACTTCAGTGACTAGATCTTATAGAAGTTTCTCTAAGGGCTTGTCTACATGGGGAATTAGCCTGGAATAGCTATTCCACATCAGCACCCTGTCTGGATACTCTTATTGCACCCTCTGGGTATGTCTATACAGGAGCTAGAGGTGTAATTTCTAGCACGGGCAGACATACCCACACTGGCTTTGATTGAGCTAGCGCACTAATAATAGCAGAGTAGCTGTGGCTATGTGAGTGGTGGGATGGGTCTAGCCACTCTGAGTATGTATTTAGGGTTTCAGCTGGATTGTACGTGTGCAGCTAGCCCGTCCCATCACCCATACAGCCGCGGAACTGCACAAA
>NW_020664483.1:17573348-17598029 GCF_002925995.2 Terrapene triunguis
GGCTTCTGTGCATGTGTGACTGTGTTGCAGGATTGGGGCCCAAAGCGTTTAAATGACTTTAGAGAATCAGCCCATGTAGCGGGAGAAGTGGCTATAAGAGGCAGAAAGTTGGCCCGCAATGCATTTTAAAAGCACCCCAAAACCCAACTGACTTCTTTGAATGTATAAGTGATGGACTGTTGCTAGTGATAGGTTCAAGAAACATTAGTAGTGGAAATCTGGCAGTTCAGAACATAGCAAACTCTATGAGAACCAGACTACAACCACACTGGGCAGATTCTCAACTGGTAAATTATGTACATTCCATGTACTTTAGGAAGTAGCTTCTCCTGCTAATATCCCCTGTAGTCAGCCTCAGCTGTGGCATTTTTAGATGGATAAGATTTCTGACTACTACAAAAATACATGCTTTGTGTTAATTTTGAAACATCCATTATTAGTGACTGTCTCACCTTAAAATAAGAGGTTGCTTTCTGTAAGCTTGGCCAATTGAAGCCACTGAGTTCAGCTTGCTTCTAGCACACATTCTCTTTGGCAAACGGAAACTAACTTCAGAACTGCAGGAATGTATGTTGTTGTGCCAACCTTCCTGCAATATTATCTGTTTTGGTTATGTTATCTTTCTAAGCAGCAGGTGCTTTTCAAGCAAAAGACACATAAGTGCACTCTACACATCTATGCTATCATAAATAACTAGGTGAACATAAACTGAATTCTGCTCCTGTGTTAAAAACCCCTGTTTTTCAATGGGAGCATGACGGGCACTGTGTATAAAAAAGCTACTTTCCAGTGATGGGTTCTGGTGACACCTATAATTATGCAAGCAAAGCTTAAGTGGTTCATAATATCACCAGAACACAGAGACAAATGAAAACAACTCTATGGATACACTAATATGAGAGATTTTTAAAAAATAACTTCAACAAGGAAAACTGCATCAAAATGAAAACCTTGATATTGTGATGCATCGTAGCTTTTAAGAAACACATTGCATTGTTCAGATTCTAACACAGGCTATGATGGTTGTATAGTAGCTTAATGCATTGAGTTGTAGTCTACCTTTTGCATTAGAGAAGTTCATTGAGGCTGTGCTTGAAAATCAAAACAAATGTACTCTACATAATTTATTTAATTGCGCCACCTATTTCCCCTGACAGGGTCTATGATCTGAAGAGCACCAAATGTAGTGTACCTAAAGTATCTAAAAATGCTTTACTTACTCTGTTGCATACATTTGTCATTCTTCTTACCTGCTAAGGTGCATGAGGAAAGGCACGCTGATATCTAACAATTGCTCTTCTTTAATCGATTTTTATATTGCCAGTGGGATTCTCTTAAGGTGGTTTCTTCTTATTCAGGGAACATTCAAAGCAAATGGACCATTCTTCTCCTTACTCATGCTAATATCAAGTGGGTGGCAGGAGACATTTCTTTAACCTCATCACTTCAGAGTTCCTGCACTCTGAATTATCTGTGACCACAGCAGTACAATCAACTTCCAAGCATTTCAGTTAGTCTTATCTATAGCACAACACATAGGTAGAGAGTGGATGTACTGTGATTTTACTGCCTTCCAGAACTGGAATGTTAGCTTTTTGCCATGGTAATGTTCTGACATGGCAGATAAACACTCCAGATATGATCTTGTGAACTAGGCAAGGTTTACTCCTATATTGATCCTGAATCTGGGCAACCATTCCACTTTGCATACTCCAGCTACTTAGCTTCATTATTGCTATTATGGACTGTAACCAGGAGCGCTGGAAGCTCCCTACAAGAAGAGAGGCCACTGGTTCCTGAAACTGCTGACTAGAGTGGTTATGATGGGCATTGTGGGACACCTCCTGGAGGCCACTTAGGGCAACATAAACAAGCGCAGTGTCTACACTGACACTGCGTCGCTCTAACTTCGTTGCAAAAAGCTCTATGCCTCTCATCAAGGTGGTTTTATTATGTCAGCATAGTCAGAGAGTTAAATCAGTGGGAGTAGCATCGCAGTGTGTATACCTCCACTGTTTTGTCAAGGAAATCTGACTTTTGTCGACAAAACTGTGTAGTGTAGACAAGGCCTCAATCACTTTCACTTGATAAACCCTGAAAAACCCTGAACTGTACTAATTAAAATGCTGGCAAGTCACTGGGATCTCACTTTACACCACATCCTTGCCCTGACCCTACAAACTGGTGAGCTACACTGGTGAGGTACTGTGCACCCTAAAATCACACGGAAATAATTGGGAAATGAGAGTGCTCAGTATCTTGCAGAATTGGTCCCATGGTTGGAACAGAAATTTCTGGTCTTGCCTTTTCAAAAATTCTGACTCCAGGGCATTCTAAACAGCACAGGGTACTGGGCTTCAAATTTCTCATTAAAAACTTTTTTATTTTTTTTTGGTTAGAAGATAAGATGAGAACTTAGAAAAAATTCAAAACTTGAAACAAGGCAAGTTTGCTGGGAGCTCTTCCCTGGAGCACAGAGCAAGGAGAATTTACAGTGGCACAATTTAATGGCTGACATTGTTTTTAATTATTAACAAAAATTTGGTTTAAAAAGATAAACAGGGTTCTTTGGTGCTACAGGCCTCTTTTTTTTTTTTTTTTTTTTTTTTTTTTACATCCCTAGAAATCTCCTTTCTTCACAGATCAGAATATAGATCTGTGAGTTGTCCAGCTTTCTTCTACGTTTTGCAATATGCTTAGCTGGGTTTTCTAAAACCTCCTGTTCTGAAATGACTTGCAAGACTTAATTGGGAATTTCTGTACACATTATTACAGCACTCATGCCCTTTCAGCGACTCCCAGCCTTGATGTCCTTTTATATTAATAAGGTAGATGAGCTTTCTTTGCTTATTGTCTGCATGTCTTTTATTATAAGAACAAACAGTTCCTTTTGAATAATTTAAAAGTATTTATGTTGTTCATTTGTCTTTGCCATCCCTCCAGTCCCTGACTAGTCAACACACCTATAATATCAGAATACTACTGTCTAGTTACTTTGTATTTCTGTAAACATCAAGTGTATTTTTAGTTCTCTGTCCTAATGACGTTTCTAGTTAAAAGATAAATACAAATAAACCTGGGAAACAAGAGATTAGGTTATAGTTTTTATCATTAATATCTTGAGGATTTTTTGACACCTTGGAATCCCATGTATAGGAAGATCTTAATTAAAATTAAACATGATATTGTTTGTCTGTGAAACCTTATTGTTATTTTAAGATGTCCCTTTGTGTTTACTACAATGCTGCAAAAATATAAATTGAGTATTGTTAAGGTGAAAAAGATACTAGTCAAGTTTGAATTTAATTGGAGTTGTATAGGTACTCCACATCCCTGAGAGGTGGTGGGTATGTTGATGGGAGAAGCCCTACTGTTGACATAACACTGTCAACATGGGGCGGGGGGGGGGAGGTTAGGTCGGTATAACTATTTCATTCGTGGTGGTATGGATTTTCCACACCCCTGAGAGACATAGTTATGCCAACCTAAGTCTGTAGTGTAGACCAAGTCTTAGACTGCAAGTGATGGAGAATCCATCCCATCCCTAAGTAAGTTGTCCCAATAGTTAATTACCCTCATTTAAAATTTTATGTTAACTTAAAGAAAAATAATTGGAGTTTGGGTTCATAAGCTTTTCTTAAAGGTTTTATTTACTTAAACAATAAATTAATTAAACAAATTTTTGTGCAATCTGAGGATGCAGAAAACAAACCAGAAACTAATCTGGATGATTAGCTGTTTAGCAGTTAATCAGAATCACTAGCTGAGATCCCCATCATTCATTCAGCAAATATGAAGTACCCAAAGATTGAGCTGGAGGGAGATTATTCTCCTTCTGGGAAATTTGAATTTGTGCAAGCTTCTGAAAACTTGGTCCCTAGTAACCACTAGAAGCTTCAGATTCATGATTCTTTCCAAAGGTAGGCAATTACAGTTGTAAATGTAAAGTCTATCAAAGCAATGTTCACAAAATGCATAAATAATATATTTTCTTGGCTTTAAAGGAAACAAGCCACCGGTTGATACTTGAACAAGTGAAAGAGCTAACATCTAAATTATTTCTTTTCATAGACAAGTGGTTGGCTGTTTCAACTGGTTAAGCTCTTTCACGGGTAATGTAGTATAGTTAGCAATCCATTCCATGATGTCTTATTCCAAGCTAGGATTTAGGCAGCTCCTGTGTGGTAACACTGGGGGTTCTCTTCACTAACGGGGTAAGCTGACCTAAGTTACGCTACTCCAGCTATGTGAATAACATAACTGGAGTTGACGTAGCTTAGGTCGACTTACCCCGGTGTCTTCAATGCGCTGTGTCGACGGAAGACGCTCTTCGGTTGACTTCCTTTATTCTTCTGGGGGAGTTGGAGTACCGGAGTTAATTGGAGAGTGCTCTGCCATCGATTTAGTGGGTCTTCACTAGACCCGCTAAATCGACACCTGCTGCATCGGTTGCAGCATCATCGATCTCCCCGGTAGTGAAGACAAGCCGTGGGTATGTCTACACTTTGAGCTGGGAGCATGATTCCCATCTTGAGGAGAGATACTTAAGCATTGGCAGCGGGTAGGGGAGACTTTGCGAGGCTGTGACTCCCCAAAAAGCCAGGCATGGCCCCGCCCACACTCCACAGCCAGGGCCCTGCTTCGGCGGTGCCGCTGGGCTCCAGGGGCTGGGGCCATGCCACCCGCCTTCCTGGGACTGGGGGGCTGCGGCGGCGCTGTGCGCTCTCCCTCCCGGCACTCTAGGGCTGGGGGAGCTGCACGCACTAGCCAGCCTGACGCGGGGGCTGGCGTCCACAGTGGGGGGGCTCTGGGTTCTGGGGCGCTCAGAAGGGGCGAGGCCTCGAGTGGAAGGGGCAGGGCTGGGGGCTAGCATCCCCTAGACAGTGGTTCACACGCCACCCATGTACTCGAGCTAATTCTGATCAAACTAGCATGGTAAAAATAGAGTGTAGTCTTAGTGGTGGCCAGGTTGGCCAACCTGAGTATGTGCCTATAGTATTGGGTGGGTTACGTATTTGGGACAGCTGGGTCCTGCAGCTGCTTGCTCAGTGAGAGCTAATACCAGTATGTCTCCTCAGGATGGGAATTACACCCTGGGCTTGAGGTGTAAGCCATGTCCATTGTGCTGCACAGGCTGGCCTACATTACAGACTTACGTTGGTTTAACTATGTAACCATGTCAGTCAGGGGTGTGGAAAATGTCTAAATATGGATGTAGAACCTTTAGGCCCCCATTTTTTAAACAATTGGCCACTTTTTTTAAAATTATGTTTACAAAGTTCTCTTGTAAGCTGAGCAAATAGCAAATTTCAGTTCAGGCACAGTGTCAACTCTACAATCCCTATCATCTGGTCTAGTAGTTTTTACATCTCCCTTCTTCAATGAGCTGTATGTGCATTAGCACTAAAATATACTGCATGGTCCTATGGTTACATATTGTGAGGTGCCAATTACTTGATTTGAAATCTATCTGTTGCATATACATTTTTCTAGAGTACAGATTGATTATAGACTTAATGTTTCTCAATAAACTCTCTAATGTCGAACAGTTACACTGAAATCTACCTGTTCTGTATTCCTGTTGCGTCAGTACATTTCCTGTAGCAGACAACCCATCATTTTAAAATTAGCTCCCTGAAATATGTCCCACTCTCACCCCTTTTGTATGGAAAGGTACTTATAAGAGTAATGAAGTCGGTGCACTGGAAGGTTCCTTTATAATGAATATCAAATGTCAAGCATGCCAACCGGCAAGCCAGTTACGCAACAATACAAAAACATCCATTCACAATTTTTTAAAAATACTTGATCTTAATGTATTTAATAAAGACCATAAAAGTCACCTGTTGACTACACTTTACTAATGATTAATTGATTGCTTTCTGGAATCATTAAGTAGTTATTTAAATGTGTTTCAATGACTAGTTCAAATCTGTTTCCTAATGACAAATGATAAATGTCATAGCTTTGTTATGGACTCGGTTAAAATTTGTTGTTATTGGTCGGGTCTCAGGATAAAGGTGAAGGTGCCATTGCAGTCTGGTAGCTGAAATAGTTAAGTGACTTCTGCTCCAAATGCAGGCCCATGTCTGGCTAACCTTAAGGCATATCCAAGGCCACTCAAGAATTTGAACAATGTGGGCTAGGCCTCCATTGGGTAAGGGTGCATGTGCTTGTGTGAGTGAGGAGTAGGACAGAGAGACGAGCAGTAGGAAAGCTAATCAGACAGTAACAGAAGTGTTGGTAATGTGTCCTTGAGAAAAAGCTAAGAGAGCAGGGGCGGCTCCAGGCACCAGCGCACCAAGCGCATGCCTGGGGCGGCAAGCCGCGGGGGGCGGCCTGCCAATCGCTGTGAGGGCGGCAGTCAGGCTGCCTTCGGCGGCATGCCTGCGGGAGGGCCGCCGGTCCTGCGGCTTCGGTGGACCTACCGCAGGCATGCCGCCGAAGGCTGCTTCACTGCCGTGCTTGGGGCACCAAAATACATAGAGCCGCCCCTGTAAGAGAGAACGCTTTTTTGGGCATAGATCACTGGCTGGAAAGGCAGGTTTGGAACAGCAAGTAAAGGAATTGTTTTCTGCTGTTTGATTCTTACTATGTTCAAGTAAACAAGACTTTGGAAAAAACCAAGATTGCATCAAAGAAATATCTGACTCCATCACTAGTTTCTCCTCCTAACTGGAATAATCTAAAATAGTGGTTGTCTACCTTTTTGGGTTCAGGATCCGTTTTTAAAAGTGTATGGCCTGTCACAACCCAGTAAATAGTCTGGGGATGGAGGCCCTCGGATGGTTTTGGTTGGATCCTGCCCGGCACTCACCCCACAGTAGCAGCTCCTGTGTTGTGGGGCTGGCTGGGCTTGGATCTCTGCTCCAGGCGTTGTAACCTCTGGGGTTGCAGTCAGCGGCAGCTCCAGGCACCAGCGCTCCAAGCGCGTGCCTGGGGCAGCAAGCCGCAGGGGGCACCCTGCCGGTCCCTGCGAGGGCAGCAGTCAGGCAGCCTTCGGCGACTTGCCTGCGGGAGGTCCGCGGATTCAGCGGCAATTCGGCGGCGGGTGCGCCGAATCCGCGGGACCGGCGGACCTCCCACAGGCATGCCGCTGTTGCCGGCACAGAGTGCCCGAGGACAGCAACAGCGGGGTCCGTTGCCCGGTGTGCGTCACTCCAATAAACACACCAGGGTGGAGAAGCAATCAAAGTTTATTTGAGATCTCAAAGTGGTGCAAGGAGACAGGCACGTCTCAAATCAAGCACACCAACATAAGCGGCCTTTATCTTTTATACATTTTGCAGCTAAGCCTTTCCCTTCTTCCCCTGCCTTTCTCACCCCCCCTCCTCCATTCCCACCTCTCCCCCTTCCTCCCTCTGGTTACATTACACGACCTTGGCTGTGCAGCTTGTTCTCACTGTTTCTTTCTGCAAGCAATCTTGTCCTTCAGCTAGAAGCATGTAGGTTTCCCTTATCACTGCTGCTTCCCAGCGGCTGGCCTGTGAGGTTAGTAAAGTTTAACATGCAGGGGCTTTGATTCACTTTGGCCTAGAGCGGGGGGGCTTCATCCACTCTCGGGTCTTCCAACCCCCTGAGTTACCTAGGGTGATGCCTAGTGACACCAACACCGCCGAAGGCAGCCTGCCTGCCGTGCTTGGGGCGGCAAAAAAGCTAGAGCCACCCCTGGTTGCAGTGCTGCTCAGGTAAGGCCCTGCCCTTGCCCTTGACTCCTGTCGTCATATTATTTTAGTAGTTTACATTTAACACAATACTGTGCTTTTTTAAAAAAATTTGATCTCTACTGCTGCCTGATTGCATACTTCTGGTTCCAAATGAGGTGTGTGGTTGACCGGTAAGTTTGTGACTCTAAGGTTCTACTGCACTATCTAAGGCACTGATGTGGCTCCTGTTACCATAGTATCTGAGTGCCTGACAACACCCCTGTGAGGTAGAGCAATGCTATTATTCCCTTTTTTTTTTCAGTTGGGATGCCGAGGCAAAGTCACACAGGCAGTTTATGGCAGATCAGGGACATAAACTCAGGTCTTTCAAGTCTTAGGTAAGTGCCTTAACCACTGAACCATCCTTTCTCTCTGAGAGAAAATAGGGAATGGAAGAGGCCCAGTGGATGGCTCAGGGTACTCAGGAGACTATACTGTTGTCTTTGTATGAGTGAGGATTTGGTTTTTATTCGGGAAGCCTCTGTGAGCAGTGAGATGTAGAATGGAGGCTACATAAAATCTATGACTTAACCACTAATTAAACCCAGCATAAAGTTTTATCTTACAAATTCTGTTCCCCATATTCTAAGACCAGAAAGGACTATTATGATCATCTAGTCTAAGATCAGAAAGGACTATTATGATCTTGTACATAACATGGGTCACAGAATTTCACCCAGTGACTTCTGCATCTAGTCCAATCATTCGTGGAAGAACAAGAACATACAATTTAGGAAGACATCCAGTCTTGGGTTGTGGAGTTCAGCCTGACCTCTAAATATAACAGGTACACATTTGTATTTGTGCATCTTGGAGCAGATGCTCATCTGGTGTAATAAATCAGCATAGCTCTTTTAACATCCAAGGAGCTACACTGATTCATCCCAACTGAGATTCCAGTTCCTTATCTTCACTAGGCTGCCCAAATTAGGGAGGCAGTTGTGCGAGAGCCCCAGTTTAGGTGTATAAATGTAGGAGCACAAATCTGATTTGTTGCACACGCAATGTGGGTGTGGAAAACTGCACACGAAAGAGCCATGAGCAAGCAAATTAGGTACACCAGCATTCTTGTTTTAGAGTTCTCTTGAGAATTTGGTTTCACGTGTCTCTGTACACTTGAGAAATGGAGCTAACCTAAGTGTATCTACACAACTCTCCCCGGTGCCCATTAGTCTTCCTCTCCTATCTTGCCTCTTTCCATGCTACCTCCTATGCCTGGAATGCCCTCCTAATGATAGCTTGCCAACCAACCACCCTGTCTGCTTCAAAGTCCTTCCAAGAATTCATTTCTGCTCTGATGCCCAAGGTGGGAGAGAGAAATATAACTCAGTTAATCCTTCCTCTGGGATTTCAAGAGCTTCTTGTCTTCAGTTTCATCTTTTAGATTGTAAGCTCTTCAGAGTAGGAACTGCCTTCATTTTGAGGCTTTCACAAAAGCATATTGGTTCTTCCTGACAAAGATAAAAGCAAAGAAATCCAGAGAATAAAGATGCCTCATTATTGTACCTATTGCTTTGCACCCAGACACCTCCTTTTCAGTGTGTTTCATGTCAGTGTACTGCGGATGCTTTAAGATATGCTAAAGATACGATGTGGAGCAGCTCGATGTTTATTTGAAGCATCATGGCCTATATTAAAACACTAACCAAAGCAGACGTTAGCAGCTGTTTCATCACTAGAATGGGTGGGTAGTACTTTCTGCTTTGGCCTCACAGAAAGATTGTTTTCCACAGGAACAATGCCTTGCTGGGCCTGGTCCAACTCTGATTTTAGTCAATGAGAGACCTGCCATTGACTTTAATGGGAATTAACATATTGGGAGCCCAGTGGGCCTTGTTCTTAATCCTACTACGCTACATACTCCCAGCAGAATAAAAGTTGTTCTTGAGAGTGTATGAATGAAAGAAAACAAAAGTACGCCCAGAAATCAGATTGAAACATCAGACTATGTAATGAAAGAACCAGAAAAAAACAGTAGTGGGCTCGAGAATGATGGTTGACTAAGGTGTTCCACTCCTTTTCTAAGGAGATAAAAATGTGAAAAAACAAGGCAAAAAAATAAGTCCCTGCCCTTCTGTTCTCTTCTTTGGCAGAGTTTTTTGGATCCTTTGCAGAGTGAACTTCCATAATTAATTTTCTCTAGTCGGTATAGAAAGTAAAGTATTATTGAAGTTTTAATAAATTTTGCAACAAGCTGAAAGAAGCCGAGAGTTGGAAATAGAGCTGGTCCAATGGTGGAAAGAAATATTTAGGAATAATAAATAAATAGGAATTGGCAGACTGGATCAGTGCAGGAGTCAGGGAGGGCAGGTGGCTGGGGGTGCGTGAGGGGGTACAGGAGTCAGGGCTGGGGGTGTGTGAGGGGGGTGCAGGAGTTGGGGAGGGCAGGGGGCTGGGGGGGCGTGAGGGAGTGCAGGAGTCACAGCTGGGGGTGCAGGGTCTGGGAGGGAGTTAGGGTGCAGGAGTGGGCTGGGGTGCAGGATCTAGCCAGGAGTTAGGATGCAGGAGGGGGCTCAGGGTTGGGGCAAGAAGTTGGGGTGTGGAGCGCTTACCTGGGGCAGCTCCCATTTGGTGTGAGGGGTGCAGGTGGGAATGTGGGGTGGGTGCAGGAGCCCCATTTGGTGCTCAGCATGGGGATGGGGATGTGGGGGGGTGCAGGAGTCAGGGAGGGCAGGGGGCTGGGTGTGTGTGAGGGGGTGCAGGAGTCAGGGCAAGGGGCTGGGGGGGGATGTGTAGGGGGAGTGCGGGGGCCCCACCTTTGTTCCGCCCCGATTCCACCCCCTTCCCTAACCCCCCCCACCTCTTCTCCGCCTCCTCCCCCAAGTGCGCTGCAGTCCCATCCTCCCCCCCACCTCCCCGAGCGACCTGAGCACAGGCAAACAGCTGGTTGGCGGTGGGGGAGGGGCGGGAATGCAGCATGCTTGGGAGCGGAGGCGGGGGTGGGAGAACCTTGGCTGCCGGTGCGGGGAGCCTGCAGCAGGAGCCAGCAGGACCAAGCTTCTGCCCTCGTGCCAGGGCACCCTGTGTTTTACTGTAAATCTGCCTCTGGCCCACATATTATTGGCCTTTGAAAAAGCCTTTGATTAGGTCCCCAACAAGGGACTACTGTGGAAATGAATACCCCTGGAGTGAGAGGTTCGGTACTGCCTAGAAATGGAAGCTAGCTAAGAAACAGGAGACAAAGAGTAGGAAAAAGTTTGCAATATCACAAACAGAGCCCCAAGTTTCAGTATCTATTATACTTATATAGTCCCCAATACTATAATATCTGAGCACCGTACAATCTTTAATGTATTTATCCTCTCAACAGCCCCGTGAGGTAGGGCATTGCTATCATCCCCATTTCACATATGGGGAGTTGAGGCAGACAGAGACTAAGGCCCAGTTTTTAAACGTATTTAGGTATTTATTTTTAAGGTATTTAAAGGTATAAAGGTCCCATAGACTTATGAAAATTATATTTAGGTTCCTAAATCAGTGAAGTATTGCAATGCTGAGTGAAGAATATCATAGAAGAATCATAGAATCATAGGGTTGGAAGGGACCTCAGGAGGTCATCTAGTCCAACCCCCTACTCAAAGCAGGACTAACACCAACTAAATCATCCCAGCCAGGGCTTTGTCACACCGGGCCTTAAAAACCTCTAAGGATGGAGATTCCACCATCTCCCTAGGTAGCCCATTCCAGTGCGTCACTAACCTCCTAGTGAAATAGTGTTTCCTAGTATCCAACCTAGACCTCCCCCACTACAACTGGAGACCATTGCTCCTTGGTCTGTCATCTGCCACCACTGAGAACAGCCAAGCGCCATCCTCTTTGGAACCTCCCTTCAGGTAGTTGAAGGCTGCTATCAAATCCCCCATCACTCTTCTCTTCTGCCGACTAAACAAGCCCAGTTCCCTCAGCCTCTCCTTGTAAGTCATGTGCCCCAGCCCCCTGATCATTTTCGTTGCCCTCCACTGGACTCTCTCCAATTTGTCCACATCCTTTCTGTAGTGGGGCCCCAAACCTGGATGCAATACTCCAGATGTGGCCTCACCAGTGCTGAATAGAGGGGAATAATCACTTCCTTCGATCTGCTGGAAATGCTTCTACTAATGCAGCCCAATATGCCGTTAGCCCTCTTGGCAACCAGGGCACACTGCTGACTCATATCCAGCTTCTCATCCAGGTCCTTTTCTGCAGAACTGCTGCTTAGCCAGTCGGTCCCCAGCCTGTAGCAGTGCATGGGGATTCTTCCGTCCTAAGTGCAGGACTCTGCACTTGTCCTTGTTGAACCTCATCAGATTTCCTTTGGCCCAATCCTCCAATTTGTCTAGGTCATTCTGGACCCTATCCCTACCCTCCAGCATATCTACCTCTCCCCCCAGCTTAGTGTCATCCGCGAACTTCCTGAGGTGCAATATATCCTATCGTCCAGATCATTAATAACAACGTTGAACAAAACCGGCCCCAGGACCGATCCCTGGGGCACTCCGCTTGATACCGGCTGCCAACTAGACATTGAGCTGTTGATCGCTACCCGTTGAGCCCGACAATCTAGCCAGCTTTCTATCCACCTTATAGTCCATTCATCCAATCCATACTTTAACTTGCTGGTAAGAATACTGTGGGAGACTGTACCAAAACCTTTGCTAAAGTCAAGATATATCACATCCACCACTTTCCCCATATCCACAGAGCCAGTCATCTCATCATAGAAGGCAATCAGGTTGATCAGGCATGACTTGCTCTTGGTGAATCCATGTTGACTGTTCCTGATCAGCTTCCTCTTCTCCAAGTGCTTCAAAATGGTTTCCTTGAGGACCTGCTCCATGATTTTTCCAGGGACTGAGGTGACGCTGACCAGTCTGTAGTTCCCTGGATTCTCCTTCTTTCCTTTTTTAAAGATGGACACTATATTTGCCTTTTTCCAATCATCTGGGACCTCCCCCTATCTCCACAAGTTTTCAAAGATAATGGCCAATGGCTCTGCAATCACATCAGCCAATTCCTTCAATACCCTCGGATGCATCCCAAATAGCTTTAGGCCTCTAGGCCTGCATGACTGACGCAAGTCACACAGGACGGCCAGGACACAGCAGGTTTTGAGCATGGGTTGACCAACTCCTACACGAGTGCCCTATCCACTGGACCATTCTTCCTCTCTGGGCCCACCTTAAATGCATTTATTAGTGAACTGGAAAAGAAGGGCATTGGTAACAACTGCAGATGACAAAATTATTTAGGTTAGTGCAGTTTAAAGAAGAAATTTCTTCTCCAATAGGTGAATGGATAGCACCGTAGTAAATGCCATTTAAAATTCAGTGATGGGAAATATAAGGCAGTGTTCACTGGAATAAATCACTTCAACTACTTGTACACCTCACTGGTTCTACATTAAATGGTAGGACATGGGTGTTACAGAAGCCAGCTCAATGAAAATTCATGCCTAGTGTTTAGGGGCAGTTAAAATGCAAACAAAACAGAAAGATGCATAAGGAGTGGGATGAATACACCACATTTCTGTCTCAATTCAAACAAATGCATTCAAAATATAGTTACATAAAGAACATTTTCCCCCTCATAACTTAAAACTTGAATAATGAGAAGCTGCAGTTTCTGTAAACCAGTTAGAAGATAATCAGAATGCATTTGCTCTACTCTCAAGAAGGGACACGATTTTAACTTTAAAATTAGAGTTAGACATCTGTCTAGTCGGGGGGGAAATGTAAACTGAAGCCCCTTTACGTTAGACAGAAAGGCCAGACCTTTCACTGGTGTAGTTTGGCATAGCTCCATTAACTTCAAGGAAGCTATTCCAATTTATACCAGTTGAGCAACTGGAATATTTTACTGCAGCTTTTAGCCCTGGCATATGCAGGTGCCACCTCCATTGGCTTCAGTGAGCTAGTGATTACACATGGGCTTGGGGGAAGCAATCTGTCTAGCAAACTGGTCTGGGACTCAGAAGAGCTGGGTTCTATGCCAGGCTCTGTTGCTAGCCTCTTGGGTAACTTGGACAAGTCACTTCTTTCTGTGCCTCATTTACCCCATGTGCTAAATGGAGATAATGATATTGATCTCCTTTGCAAAGTGTTTTGAGACCTATCAATAAAAGGTACAATGTAAGAGATAGGTAATATCCAATAGGAGGGCCAATTTTGGCCCTTAGTCTTGCTAGGTGTATCTAGTGAGTCTTCCCCCGGGTAGCTGTTCTCCCACATCACTCAGTTAGTCTTCCAATCCAGCTGTAACACCGGGTGTGGCTGGAGGTTCGCTCTGTTGGGACTGGCAGGACTGTAAGTGAGGCTCTTTAGTGGGAAGTGATGAAAGCTGGGCACGTGATCCTTCTGGAAATGGAAGTAGTTCACTTTTTTTCTTGGAGAAACCCTCTTGCTGAGTTAAAACTGAACAATTCAAACTGAACAATAAATATAAATGCAAGTTATGATAGTTGCAACTCAGAACAACTTAGAGTCTGCTACATGGATCAGTCAATCTGGAAATTGCCATGAGATTGGTTTAATTATGTCAAGTATGTTACTCTAATATAGTATGGTTGTTAAATGCCCAATAATAACAGGGAAATGAGATCAGTCTTTAAAAGGTGTTGACTGAAAACAGCAATTCAATTTATGTCTTTGTACTTCTGGGAAGAGTTCTGCAAGTTTAGGCAAAAAGCGACTGAATTTGTTTTCACCCCAGGACTTCAGATAAATTGAAGAAACAATGAACAAGCCTGAATCAGATTTGAGTAAATACAGACTAAACAAATGACTGCAGCTCATAGTTTATCAAGGCAGAAATCACTCCACCATTTAATAATAATAAATAATCCCTGGTAGCCAACACAGATAAATCAGATCTGAGACATGGACTGATTTGATCATAAAGTTCCTCAGGTAGCTTGGGCCACATCTGTGGAGGGGTTTGATTGAAAAGGCACAACTTCAGCAGGACTGTTAGTGTGGGTCGATGCTAAGTAATGGATTCACAATGGTCCTTTGTATGGAACATGGCATGTTTATGGAAACCCTATGAACTAAAACATGGGCAGATTACAAGTGGTTTTTAATTTGATCTACCGTAGGTGCTGATCTGGTGTCCATCACCATACTACGTAATGACTCACAATCTTTAATATATTTATTCTCACAAGACCTCTGTGAGGCTAGTGAAGTGCTATTATCCCCTTTCACAGATGGGAAACTGAGGCACGGATAGACTAAATGATGTGCTCAGGATCACACAGGAAGTCTGTGGCAGAGCAAGAGTTGGGTTTTCTGAGTCCCTGCTTAGTCTCCTACCCTCTGGACCTCCATCATTCCTTCCTTCCTTTCAATTTTACACTGAATAGTTTGCACAACTCTAAACTCAGTTCTGGTTTTACAGTTAAGAATGGCAAGGACTGGATGAATCATGTGTTGTTAACGATACCTGGAGTCACTGGTTCAAATCCTGACCAGGTTAGTCATAAACAAAGGCTCTTGGCGTCCTTGTTATGGCCATATCATGATTAAATAAATTCATCTTTGTCCAGTTTCTAGTGGCAAGGTATCCAAATAAGAAGCTGCACAATTGACATCTGTCTTGTTGTCAATCTCAGGAGAAAGGCCAATGATTCAAAGGGCATGGAGAGTCAACTCTCCTCCCAGGGAGTATCCATCCAGGACAGAGTTAAGACATAGTGTAGAGTTGAAATGAAGCTTTCACTATTCTTGCCTATGCTGTCCTTGCTCTGTAGACAGACTGATTATTTCAGTTTCTAGTGCTGACAAGTCATAATTCATTTTATTATTTGGGGCGGGGGAGCAAAGGGACACTTTGGAAATAAGGCCCTACCCTGTTTGATTCTTAATTATGTGCCAAGCTTCAATTTGGGGAGAAATTTTAAAATGAGTTAATATACTTTAAATCCCCTGAAAACAAAGATTTCAATGAAACACCTGGTATGTAATTATGGCAGCCCTAGAGAAATTCTTTCAGGACAATGTGATCTGCAAACAGCCCCAGTATTGAGAGAATCCCATTTCACTTACTTCCCTTGCCCAATGGTGAGCTATCAGTTAAAAAATATAAATACCTAAAACCTACATGTTGACAGTGCTTTAAGGAGACCTACATTGTGAGACCAAATGTCTCTAGAAAATCTACACATACTCTCTGATTCAGATCAAAAAGACCATCCAAGTCTTTATCTATTAGATCTAGAATACACAAGATCTAAATCTCAACCACCCTGAACTTTGTCTTCAAAATCCAGATCCTAATTTGGCAGCTAGCAGAGGTGCCCCTGGAAATTTGTCACCGGAATGCACAAATCCCACCACCCCTGTGCGGGCACTCACTGGGGCTTCCCTCCTGGTACCTGGAGCTGGTCTTGAGGCTATTGCTGAGTGAGTCTTGCGGGCAGAGCAGAGGGGACATGGACTGCTGGAAGCAGGGTGAGGCCGGTAGGGTGACCCGATGTCCCGATTTTATAGGGATAGTCCCGATTTTGGGGTCTTTTTCTTATATAGGCTCCTATTACCCCCCCCACCCCCATCCCGATTTTTCACATTTGCTGTCTGGTCACCCTAGAGGCCAGGCAGGCCCCCAGGTGGGAGCCCTGGTGCAGGAGTTTGCCCCACAGCAGCGGCAAGAAAGAGAAGTGCCGGCTGCCCCACTACTGACTTAGGTTTAGCCCAGCAGCCCCTCCATCGTGGGGCTGGGGGTGGGGGAGCAGCAAAGCCAAAACTGAGTGTGTGGCATTGCGACTTGGTGTACATGGGTCTCAGTGTCCCTCAGGTTTGGACCAGCAGCCTCTCCATCATGACAGAGGGGTGATGGGGCCAAATCTGATCAGGCAGTGGGGCATCCAGCACTCCCCCTCCTTGCTGCTGCCGTGGGGCCGGTTCCTGCACCAATACCTGACCAGTTGCAGCCAGAGCTCAGGTTGGGGCTCCCCACCCCCACGAATTGGGCTTTGGCTGGGAGGGCCCAACCTGATGACTTGGCAACCCTGCCAATGGTATGTAACGTGTACGGCTGCAGGTGTCACTGGCAGCTAGAATCTGTCTCTAATCAAAGCACATTTGACAGCTGTTTCCTCTGAACATTTATGTCTCTCCTCGCTATGTCTGAAATGTCATCACCTATTTCTGCAGCCACAAGCCTAGCATTTTCCATGTATGCAAAACCACAAGGACTAGAGCAACTAGCCTTAACTGTATAGAATTTAGTTTGTATTCTCATTCCTGAAGCTTTGGTAACTCACATACAAGTAGTCATATCTCCTGTTCCATAGCAGAGCTGAGTTTGCCTTCACTAAACAGAAAAAATAGAGGCCTGTGTGACTTTCTTTCCATGGAAAATGTTTTGCACCCTTTCCCCCCTCACTACAGTGCTCTTTTCTACCTATGATACTTACTGACCCCAGCACTGTAGTATCTGAATACCTCATGGTCTTTAATGTATCTATCCTCACAACACTCCTCCAGTCCAAACCCATGACCAGTGCTCTAACCACTGGACTAGCCTGGAGAAGCCAAGCTGCTTCTCAGTTTCTTCCCACTTTCCTATCTTGCTGCATTGTAGCTATTCTGTGTTTACCTTCAATACACATATACTGGATAGAATTAACTCTGGTCTGGTAGATTCACGTCTACTGTAATTTCTCAGATTTCAGAGAAATCTGCCAGGCCCTTTGCAGTGATATAATTTATTTCCAGGCCATGAAACACCTCCCTTCCCCCCCAACAAACAAACAAACAAACAAAAACAAAACAGGCTGGCCCAATGTGCAGAACAGCAGTAATGAGGTGTAGGTGGATCTGGTACTGTAATTAGCAGCTAATCAAAGGTTTATTTCACTTTGTTTAAAATTCTCAGCCAGGCATCTTCCCACTACACAACAATTGAACTGTTAAAGAGAGGCTTCCTTGGCAAAACTTAAATAAACATTTATTTGTGTAGTTCTCAGCAATTGCAGGCTGACAGCAAACTACATATGAAGTGGGTTTATTAGATGTGTAAACTATATTTCATGTTTAAGAGCACATGGTAAATTTTCCTTTCCATTAGGTACATGATATTTACCTCTCATTTCTCTGAGCTATGATGATTTTTTTTTTGTATGCTACCATACAGTCCGAAGTGGCTTATTTTTAATTGAACTTATTTTCATCTTCAACCTATTACTAAATACCGCTAAAATGCAGAAACCAGAGAAAGCAATATGCAGCAACGTCTGGCATATAAATCCTGCTTGTTTGTTCAGCAGCCAAAGTCTCTTCTATTGTAAACAGCATATACCACTGCAAAAAGGACAACCATTGTAATGGAAATTGCTTTCAGTTGCCACCTCTTATACAGTAGGAGGGGAAAGCTTTTACAGCCATTCCCACTGAAGCTTAAAGGCAGGACTGATAATTAAAATTTAGTGGCAAGTTGCTAATTTCTTAACTTTTGCTGCTAACAAACCACTCATACAGATCCTTTATTCCTTTAGCATATCCCTGCTAATGGCCTGGTCATTTTTTTCACATTTCATAGGCAAGATATCCCACCTGGTGATCTCAGCACAAAGCTGTACCAAATAAAGTGCTTTAATGGCCTATTACCTCAGCTGAACGATACTGGCCCAAAGTGCTCAAAGGATGTACATGAATGGAACTAGTCCTCAAAGTTGGACATAATGACATCTCCCACCTGGGTTCTAAAAATATTTTGCACCCTGAATATTTGACTCCAGGTGTTGGAGAAAGCATCAAATGGTCTCTTGTTTACCTTGCTGTAGTGTGGAGCACAGCAGAAGATATTTTGGGCCATCTGTTTCACATGGTGGTGCAGGCAGGAGCCAGGAGCATGGACATGGACATATGTGGCTGCAGCAGAGGTAAATGCTTTATGAGTAATAACCTGGAATCGGTACAAGTAAGCAGCGTTATTCCTGGGTACAGGGAGACCTGCATTAGCTAGTCTGAGAAACACCTGGGCCTAGTTTTGTTGATACTAAGGCCTTATATGCAGCTCTGGCTCTGTAAAGTAACCTTAAAGTGGGCATAAATTACATTTACACACACTCTATATTCCCTTTATACTGCCAGAGCCTGAGACTTTTTATAATCACAATTGTTGATGTACATTGGTATTAAAAAGCCCAATGAGACTTACACTTTTCATTCCAACTAGGAAAACAGGATAGCTGCCTGAACCTTGGAGCCGGCTGAAAGGAATATTCCGTCTCTTATCCATCCTGTTTCTCTTAATATTCTGTGCTTTGCTCTGCTCTGGAGCTTCATTTTTGTCTTGTCTTTGACTCCAGCTTGGCATTTTCTTCCTCCTCCTCCTTGACCTTAATCTTGCCCTTTACGGGGAATAAAGCTTGGCCTCTTTCCTCCTCCTTAATGTTCATCGTGGCTTCCTTTCTCTTTGGCTCTAGATTTAGCCTTTTCCTCTCTCTTTCTCTTTATTTTGTTTGAGCATTGGCCTGCTAAACCCAGGGTTGTGAGTTCAAACCTTGAGGGGGCCACTTAGGGATCTGGGGCAAAATCAGTACTTGGTCCTGCTAGTGAAGGCAGGGGGCTGGACTTGATGACCTTTCGAGGTCCCTTCCAGTTCTATGAGATAGGTATATCTCCATATATTATTACCTTCTCTACATTTGCTAGTTCAGGCCCCACTCAAGATGCTGGTTCACCGGTTAGAAATTCTTCACGAGAGTGACCACTTGGATCATTTTCTTCTGCATCAGCCAGTCTACCAACAATACGATTTGTTGATGGCAGCTCTAAAGCTTTTAGTACAGCTAGAACCTTGTGCTGGGGTCTTCGGAAAGGAAGCTCATTCTTGGCTTCATCGCCAGTCTGTGAACTCTGCAGTGAGCTGTAGGGTTTAAACACAGAATGGGGCCATGCTCTTTGTTGGGAGACTCCACATTGTTGATGAGCTGACTTTGCAAACTTTTAATGCAAATTTCCTGCAGATTTTAAAGACCAAATGTAGGTGCCTCATCACATAGATCCTACAAATACATTAGTTCCCCAATTTCATCAGTTAATCTCGCACACAAGTCATGATACAGTTTTCTTGCCATTGTTAAACCTCTAACATTGTCACACAGACAAGTGTTCAGTTATGGCAAACAAGAGTAGAGAATAACCCTGCAGCCTGTGCACTCTGGCTCCCACCAGTCGAGCACCTGCCATCCATTGCAGATCAGCCCTGGACTATATGGCATGACCTTCATCGACTCCACACTGGACTTGGCTTGTCTAGAGATGTGACAGCCAAGTTGTGCTTCATCACTGGCCCCAATACCTGTGACTGCAACAGAGAGCCTCAAAATATGAAGCATTTCCTGTAATGCCAGCTGTTTGAGCACAAATGCTCTTCCAGCGACCTGGTGGAGTGCAATGATTGGGTAAACACATGTGCACAGATGTGGTGGGAAGCAGTATGAGGACATGACAAGATGATCCCCCATATGTACATCAATCATCTGTGTGTGTGTTACACCAATTGTCCTCACTGCACATCCTCTCTCCCACTCTAATCGCTTCATCTCTCCCATCCCAGTTGATTAATTATCTCCCATTGCAATTCCGCCCATCCAACAGTCCATGATCAATCCCTGTTCTATCAGTCCACCCCTATTCCATTAGTAGTCCTCTCCCTAAAGTACCTCATGCTCACACAAACTGGGCAGCTTCTCCATAGCACTTTCCTTCTTCCTTCCCTTGGCTCCTCTCCTAACTCTCTTGGGGTCCCTCACTGGAGGAGTTGAGAGGTGCTGAGGCTGGGGAGGACACTCTTTGGTTGACAAGGGAACAGATTTGCTCCACAATGGTGAAGTCTCTGGGTGCGGGTGAGGATGAGATGGGAAGAAGGAAACAGTGGAAGAGGTTGTGATTAGTGAATCCACAGGGAGGGAGATCCCAGCTGCTGCTCAGCCCATGCATTGTTGGAGGAGCAGTGGATAACGTCTCCATCCCAATCCACCAGAATGAGGTGAGGATTCCTGTCCCATCTAAACTGTCTTAGAAGGGCTTAGCATGGTGTGTCTACAAACTTTTGTTATGTTTATAATCTACAAACAGATAAAATAGATAACATAAATGCTCTTGCTGGAAGGTTGCATTGTAACACTACTTCATTTCTTGAAATCCAGGACCTTAGCAAACAAGAACCACAAGTAGAGAGAGAGAGAAAGCAGGCTGCTCCCTAAGGCAGAGAGGGACAACTCATCCACCTTGCTCTAGGCTGGCTTTTTGCAGACTGTCTGCTGATTGCTGAAAGACCCAGACTGCATGCTTCCCTACTGAGCCCCTTAACCTGTAATCAGGACCAGGAAACCCCTTATAAGTTAAAGTGATAGCTTATCATTTTAACACAGTTTTCAATATACCACACTTGGTGCTGGAGGGGTGGGGATTTGGCCCTGATCTAGCAATTTTGCTTATGAGGGAGCTGCTTTAGCTTTAGCCAGACTAAGCAGCTGCCTAGGGCGATAGGTTTCTGTGCACCAGGATAGGGTGACGGATCTGGCCTGACACTCCTCCATCATGACAGAGGGGTGGCTGGGTCAAACTGAGTGGCATTCTGACCCCGTGCACCAGGCTGTAACACCATTCACTCAGATTTGGCCACCGGCCAAATCTGCTGCTGTACGCCTATGAGGAAGGGCACACTGACATTTTGCATAGGGTGGCAGATGGTTGTGAGTGGCCTCTGAATAGACTACAACTTGCTCTACTGCAGCAAAATTGGCCCTGTAGTGGGGACAACAATACACATTTTTGTCAAATCCTCAACAGATAAATTTGAATGACACGCAGGGAGCAGGTTTGTTGTAGTAACAGGGAAGCAGCTTTAGAGTCATTCTACTGACAATAAAAACCACATGGCAAGTTCTGTGAAAACCTAGCACACCAACCACCCAGAAATGTACCCCCCTGGGGGAATAAAACAAGAGAGAGCTTCTAAAAGAAATGGGAATGTGGTGAGATTGCAGTGCCCTGCTGTTGGCATTCTTAGCACATTTCTATATTGGAAGAGGACGGGGGAAGTAAATAAAGCATTTCTGAATATTATGTGTGTGTGTGTTCAAATGTGTAATGCACCTGGCAGAAACACCGTCAGGAGCAAATAAAAGCTTGACCAGGTTTGTGAGTTTGGCAAATATTGAGCTGTGTGCTGTTATATTGTGGACCATAGTCCTTCACTAGCTCTTCTGAATTAGTTGAGGCAGCTCTTGTTCCTGACAGTGGAATAAATAATATTTTTATGTAGCTTTTCTCGCTTTATACTGTAGTGTACAATATTCCCTCATTAGGTCATTTGCATCAGAGGGCTTAATTATTTGTTGTTGCTTAGCAAAGTATCTGGGGTGGTGAATCAGACTGGGGTGCTACTTAAATGGTTGGCTTTTCTATGCAATAGCAAAAAATGAACCACTTTGTTTTTGGCTGTCGTCTATACTACCGTTGTTGTGACTCTAGTTCTACCTAGTACTGATGTACTTCCCCTGCCTCTAAAGAAAAGCAGTCTTTCCAAACAAATAATTAGTGCACATAATAATAGATCAGTAGCTATTAATATTCATCAGAAATACAACACAGAAACAAAGTATAGTACATTTTCCATAATGATTATGTCCAATGTTATTGGTAGGTTATTTTAACTAACATCAGAAAAAATCTCAATTTCAGATGGTTTCAGGTTCCCTACTGGAAATATGTGAGCTGCTGGGGAGCCTGTGTGGGACAGGCAACATGGGGGATGAGGGAGCTAAGATTCTGTCCAAAACCGTCTGTAGGAAAGTGCCATTGGAGAGCTCTTGAGAAGGGATGTGATAGTGGGAGCAGAAAAGGAGGACGCAAATTCCATTGGGGATCTCTGGAGAGAATGGGAAGCCAGTCATTGGGAACTACAAAGGGGAGGAACATGACATTTGGAATAAGACGCTCCAGGGGATCCAAAATGAAGGAGAAGGGAAGGTGAAGAGTGAGGAAGTGTAGTGGGAAGACAATCCTTCAGGATTGTGAGCCTGATCCAAAGCTCACTGATGTCAGTGGAACTCTTTCCATTGACTTCAATGGTCAGTGTATCAAGCCTTACAATGATGGGGTAGAAAAGTACTATGGGGCTGAGAATGGATAAGTCAAGAAGCTATCATGTGAGAGAAATGGCCATTAGAATCTTTGCGGTGAGAAAGTCTGACCTCCTGCACACTGCAGGCCACAGAACCTCACCCACCCACTCCTGTAATAGACCCCTAATCTCTGGCTGAGGTACTGAAGTCCACAAATCATGATTTAAGGACTTCAAGTTACAGAGAATCCACCATTTACACTAGTTTAAACCTGCAAGTGCCCCGTGCCCCAGGGTCTCTGCCAATCTGACCCGAGGGGAAATTCCTTCCCGACGCCAATTAGCCCACATGCTCAGGTTCTAACTGATACCCAGGGTCAAGACCCACCAGACAGACACCTCTGAAATAATTCTCCGTAGTAACTCAGAGTGCTGCCCTTGTCCCGCATCTAGTGTCCCAGCTCTGGCCATTGGAAATATTTGCTGCTAGCAGTCGCAGATCAGCTACATGCCATTGTCTGCAGTCTCATCATACCATCCTTGCCATAAACTTATTAAGTTCAGTCGTGAAGCCAGTTAGGTTTTTTGCCTCCACTGCTCCCCTTGGAAGGCTGTTCCAGAACTTCACTCCTTTGATGGTTAGGAACCTTCATCTAATTTCAAGTCTAAGCTTGTTGATGGCCAGTTTATATCCATTTGTTCTTATGGCACTGGCACTTAACTTAAATAACTCCTCTCCCTCCCTGGTATTTATCCCTTTGATGTATTTATAGAGAGCAATCATGTCTCCCCTCAGCCTTCTTTTGCTTACTCTAAACAAGCCAAACTGTCTGAGTCTCCTCTCGTAAGGCAGGTTTTCCATTCCTCTGATCATCCTAGGAGCCCTTCTCTGCAGTATTTCAGAGAAGGTCTCACCAGTGCCTTGTATAATGGTACTAAAACTTCCGTATCTCTACTGGAAATATCTAACCTGATGCATCCTAGCCTTTTTCATGGCAGCATCACATTGGCAGCTCATAGTTGTCATGTGATCAACCAATATGTATAGGTCTTTCTCCTCCTCTGTCACTTCCAACTGATAAATCCCAAGCTAATAGCAAAAAAATCTTCTTGTTGGTCCCTAAGTGCATGACTTTGCACTATTATATTTCATCCCATTTCTATTACTCCAGTTTTCCAGGTCATCTAGATCTTCCTGCATGATATTCCAGTCCTCCTCCGTATTGGCAATACCTCCCAACTTTGTGTCATCCACAAATTTTATTAGCACACTGCCACTTTTTGTGCCAAAGTCATTAATAAAAACGTTAAATAAGATTGGACCCAAGACTGATCTCTGAGGAACTCCATTAGTAACCTCCCTCCAGCCTGACAGTTCACTCACCTTTCAGTATGACCTGTTGTAGTTTCCCCTTTAACCAGTTCCTTACCTACCTTTCAATTCTCATATTAATCCCCATCTTCTCCAATTTAACTGATAATTTCCCATGTGGAACTGTATTAAATGCCTTACTGAAATCCAGGTAGATTAGATCTACTGCATTTTCTTTGTCTAAAAAGAGATCAAGTTGGCCTGACATAATCTACCTTTTGTAAAACTATGTTATATTTTATCCCAATTAGCATTTACCTCTATGTCCTTAACTACTTTCTCGTTCAAAATGTGTTCCAACACTTTGCATACAGGCTTCTAGTTCCCAGATCAGCTTTTTTCACTTTCTTAAAAATAGGTACTATTTTAGCAATTCTCCAGTCATAAGGTATGGCCCCTGAGTTTACAGATTCATTAAAAATCCTTGCTATTAAGCTTGCAATTTCATGTGCCAATTCCATTAATCTTCTTGGATCGATATTATCCGAGCCCCCTGATTTAGTCCCATTAAGACTTCCACCTCAGATGTGGTAATTTCTACTTCCATAT
>NW_020664483.1:17598039-17684607 GCF_002925995.2 Terrapene triunguis
GGTGCTTGGAGAATTCACAGATCTAGGTCCATATTTTACTAATGGACCATATCTCTATAAGGGGCCAGACCTCCAGTTCCAACAGCTCTTCTGTTTGCTCCAAATTATTTACCCCATTTCTAAATGTATCTCTAGTAAATAGATGTCTCTCTTATAGATAGTGGTGTTTTGATTGAGCAGTCCTAATGCCAAGGGTACATTAACTTTTAAAATGTGTCCAGTACTTTGGAGAGGTAGCTGTGGATGTGCTTGTGGAGGGATGGTGTATTTGGCTTTCAGTAGTAAACTGTTCTCTATAGTTACTCAGCGCATGGCGTGGCAAATGGGCTCTAAAGAAGTCATCTACGTTCTCTAATTTGCCAGTCATCCAATGAGCTGTACACATATGAGAGTGCTGTAATATCAGTCAGTTAGGACAGATTGTGAAAAAGGAAACAATTGCAGCTTAGAATGAAAAGGTCTGTAAATGTCCAGTACTTCTGAGCCTCTGCCACTAAATTAATGGTCCAAACTTAATCTTAGTGAGTTGCAAAATATTTTTCCACTGTCGATATGTAAATTCACTTCTTACCAAGAGACAACTGCTATCTCAAACCTGATTGAATGGAACATGATTATAATTATAACAAGGCTTTACAAACACAGCGTTTACCATTGACTTCAATGGGATCAGAGTTTGGCCAATGCTGAGTGCTTTAGAAAACCCCACCCCAAATCCTGGAGGTATCAATTCAGGGACGAGTTATTACAGTGGAGCAGTAGCACCACTATAATTAAGGTTGAGGTTAGTTTACTGTTTAACAGCTGATTTTTCCGAGTGCTCTAAAAGCTACATGCTTCATCAGACTGTCTTGAAAATTGCTTTGTCTCATGGAATCTGGACTAGATTTAGTGATCCAAAGTTTGAGGATATTTGAGTAAGGGGTTCCCAATTTACAGCACCCATAAAAATCATGTGACATACATTTTACTGGTCTTACAACTTTTTTGGAGGGGTGGGGAGCGGGCTAAGACTATGGCACTGATCCTCCCCAAATAAATATCACCTGCTTGGGATTCATCTCAGCTAATATCCTACCTACTCCTTTGGAAAGCAATATTTCACATGCTATTCAGGGTAAGTTTGAAACTACAATGAGGCCAAGCTGATGAGCCACAGAAAGTCATTTACGCATGCACAGGCTCTGTTGCAAGCCAGAGTGTTTGCAGGCAGTCTTATATCACAGTAACTAGGTGGCTCAGAATGACATGCTGTGGCCCTTGAACTAAAGCAGTACTTATGTACTATGACTTTGAATCTTGGCTTTCTGAGAATGTGTGTTAGTTGTTCTCTGTATTCAGTAGTAGGGGGCTTCTTGTGGAAATTTTTCTTTGCCAGCAAAGCTTCTGGTTTCAGAACTGACATTTCAAGGTGCTCTAAAAATCCACTAACAAACTCTGATTTACTTCAGAAGTATTGGCATGCTCTTCACCCATTTCTTGAACAATGGGACTGAGTGTGATTAAAGAAAAGCAACTAGCTGTGACTCTCATCAATGTCAATGTGTTCAGAGGGGTAGCTGAACATCAGAAATGCATCCATAATAAAGAGCTGTATTCTTGAATCACTTGATGATTACCTATTCTCTTCATTCCCTCTGGGGCACCTGGCATTGGCCACTGTCGGCCACCCCTCCAAATGCTGTAATTATTTGGGAAAAAAGGAAGTGTCAAATACTAGAAAATGTAAGTCACCTGGCCCTTTTAAACACAATCATAGCAAGCCTCAAATAATATATCCCTTCCACAAACTTGTATGCTACAGTAGGGTCAGAGATAGAGTTTGTGGTGCAAATCTGGGCTCATTTTATTAACAGATTACGTTTTTAGATCTCTCCCCACCTTATGACTCTCAGACGTGATGATCACAATGGTCCATCCTGGCTATGGTGTCTGAATTTCTTTTAATTTTCAAAATGCTGTAAAATTTTCATGGGTTCTGAGATTTCTTGAATATTGTTGTGCAACAACAGGAACAGGGGCATACTTCTTGGTGCAAATTTGGGGTCATTTGATCAAGAGGTTCCTTAGATACAACTCTCCAAATAAGGAGCTGGTTTTAATATTCACATTGCTCTAAAACCCATGTGAGATTGTCTTGAAAACTGGTATGCTACAACAGGAGTTGAGATAGAGGGAGAAGAAGCCCCACTGAGATGAATGGGCGGTTCACACCTCTTTGAGCTATTGTGTCAGGCTGCATTCATCTCCACTGGGTGTTCTGATTCACTTGAGAACATCCGATTTCAATGAATGGACCACTTCACACCTTTGCAATTGTCCAGTGCTGCAAAGGGTGTGCAGAGGTCCTCCCTCCTACACTAGCTGCAAAGTGAAAGATGAAGTCTGGGACTCCCTTTCCATTGTCCCTTGCTTCCTCCAGCTGGTAGTTATGCTTCTCACAGCCAATCAGTTATCACCTTCCTCCCTCCCTCCCTAAAGCCCTTCCAGCACTATTGGAGTCATGGAGGGGCCAGGAGGCTGGCATAAGAACATAAGAATGGCCATATGGGGTCAGACCAAAGGTCCATCTAGCTCAGTATCCTGACTTCCGACAGTGGCCAGCGCCAGGTGCCCCAGAGGGAATGAACAGAACAGATAATCGTCCAGTGATCCATCCGCTATCGCCCAGTCCCAGCTTCTGGCAAACAGAGGCTAGGGATGCCATTGATGGCAATCCATGAATGTATCTAGTTCTCTTTTGAACCCTGTTATAGTCCTGGCCTTCACAACATTCTCTGGCAAAGAGTTCCACAGGCTGACTGTGCGTTGTGTGAAGAAATACTTCCTTTCGTTTGTTTTAAACCTAATGTCTATTAATTTCATGTGGTGACCTTTAGTTCTTGTGTTATGAGAAGGAGTAAATAACACTTCCTTATTTACTTTCTCCACACCAATCATGATTTTATAGATCTCTATCATATCCCCCCTTAGTCATCTCTTTTCCAAGCTGAAAGTCCCGGTTTTATTAATCTCTCCTCAGATGGCAGCAGTTCCATACCCATAATCATTTTTGTTGCCCTTTTCTGAACCTTTTCCAATTCCAATATATCTTTTTTGAGATGGGGTGACCACATCTGCACTCACTATTCAAGATGTGAGCGTACCATGGATTTATATAGAGGCAATATGCTATTTTCTGTCTTATTATCCCTTTCATAATGATTCCCAAAATTCTGTTTGCTTTTTTGACTGCCACTGCACATTGAGTGGATGTTTTCAGAGAACTATCCACAGTGACTCCAAAATCTCTTTCTTGAGTGGCAATGGGTAATTTAGACCCCATCATTTTATTTATATATATAAATTGGAAAACATAATCCCAACTATATATATATAGATAGATAGATAGATATAGTTGGGATTATGTTTTCCAATCTGCATTACTTTGCATTTATTGACATTGAATTTCATCTGCCATTTTGTTGCCCAGTCACCAAGTTTTGTGAGATCCCTTTTTAACTCTTTGCAGTCTTCCTGGGACTTAACTATCTTGAGTAGTTTTGTATTATCTGCAAATTTTGCCACCTCACTGTTTACCCCCTTTTCCAGATCATTTATGAATATGTTCAACAGCACTGGTCCCAGTACAGACCCCTGGGAGACACCACTATTTATCTGTCTCCTTTCTGAAAACAGAGCATTTATTCCTGCCCTTTGTTTCCTATCTTTTAACCACTTACCAATCCATGATAGGACCTTCCCTCTTATCCCATGACAGCTTACTTTGCTTAAGAGCCTTTGGTGAGGGACCTTGTCAAAGGCTTTCTGAAAATCTAAGTACACTATATCCACTGGATCCCCCTTGTTCACATGCTTGTTGACTCCATCGAAGAATTCTAGTAGATTGGTGAGGCATGATTTCCCTTTACAAAAACCATGTTGATTTTTCTCTAACAAATTATGTTCATCTATGTGTCTGACAATTTTGATCTTTACTATAGTTTCAACCAGTTTGCCCAGTACTGAAGTCAGGCTTACCGGCCTGTAGTTGCTGGGATCACCTCTGGAGCCCTTTTCAAAAATTGGCATCACATTAGTTATCCTCCAGTCAGGAATTGCCTCTCCTCTTGTGAGTTCCAGGACTAGCTGCTCCAAGAAGCAGTCATTTAAGGTGTCGAGAAACTTTCTCTTCACCCCGTCCTGAGGTGACATGTACCCAGTCAATATGGGGATAGTTGAAATCCCCCATTATTATTGAGTTTTTTATTTTTATTGGCTCTCTAATCTCCCCGAGCATTTCAGTCACTAGCAACATCCCGGTCAGGTGGTCAGTAATATTTCCCTACTACTGGCAGAAGTGGTAGCTTGAGTAACAATGAGGTGTTCTCACGAAGCCTCTGTATGCTGCCCCCAATCATATCTCCCTTTCTACCACCACTTCTTTACAAAACAAGGAGAATTCATTGCCCAAACACTTCATTAATACAGAATTTAGACTGACTGGCAGTGTCGCATGCCCTTCCAGAATGTCCAATGTCACTTATCCTTAAACCTCGGAAAACCAGGAAATACAGAGTGAAGGTACACACCAGCAAACTGATCAGCAAACATCCAGTGCTTGCATTAGACTTCTAAATCTATATAAACACCAGGAATGGGGTAGCTCAGAGAGCCTATTTTTAATCATTCTTGTCTTCCTTGCATTAATTCCATCAGATGGGGTCCCCTGTATGAGAATTCTCCCTCCAAAGTGCTCCTCTCAATTCCATACCCTCTGTCACATCACATGCTAACATCTCTTCCTTTATGACATCCTGCCACTTCTTCTTGGCCTCGGCCTCTCTTTTCCCTTCAGTCTTGATCTGTTGGACTGTCTCACCCACATAGTTGTGAGGGCTGCACTTTAAGTGATCAAACCATGTGAACCTCCACTTCATCATTTTGTTGTTTATGGGTGTTAACTGTGAGCATTCTCTAACATACACATACCTCAAATGGTTTTTCTTGCTTACGCCACTCATCTATCTCAACATTTGCCTTTCTGTGGAACAGATCACTTGCTCGTCTCTTTTTTGTTGCCCAACACCCAGCGCCACACATTAAAACTGGATGGACCACCACTTTATAGACTTTCCCTTTTAATCATACTGGTATCTTCCTGTCAACTTGCTTTGCTCCATTTGAGCCCAGCATTTGTTATCCTAACTCTATTTTTGCTCTCCACTTCCCCATTTTCCCAGATTCTGGAACCGAGATGCTTGAAATTTTGTATTTTTGGTATTGTCTGCCCATCTAGTTTCAAGAATAATTCTCCGGTGTTCACACTATTGAAATTATGTACCAGATCCACCTCTACCCCGATATAACGCGACCCGATATAACAAGAATTCACAAAAAATGCAGTAAAGCAGCGCTCCAGGGGGGCGGGGCTGCGCGCTCCAATGGATCAAAGCACGTTCGATATAACACGGTTTCACCTATAACACGGTAAGATTTTTTGGCTCCCGAGGACAGCGTTATATTGGAGTAGAGGTGTACTCAGTTTTTCCTGTCTTTAATAATTCTCTATGTATGTAAAGAGAAAAGAGAAGAAAGACAATTATATGCTGATAAAATAAAGTATAGCTCTACAAAGTGAATTAAAATTGCAGACAGACCAATACGCTACTTCACTGTGAATCTCCATTGACTCCTTTCATACCAAATTCCACATGAAAGAATATCAGAGTTAGATGCCTTGTGAAATTCAGGTCTGAAGATGTTTACCATGTTATTGAGGTGTAATTTGGTTGATCAAAATATGTGCCAATTTCCTACCCCATTGGGTACATTTACATCAATAAATGGGGGCTACATTTTGAGAGCCTGGGAGGTGGAGCTGTTTTAGAAATTAGTTTCTCATTGAGAGTGGCACTGTGGGATTTGACATTGCCTGTTGATTTGAGTGGTGTTTAAGGTGCTAGTTCTAACCTATAAAGCCCTAAATATTTTGGGCCTGTCTCACTAAGGATTCTTATTTATTATTATTTATCATGTATATTATCATAGTGCCTAGCAACTGTAATCATGGACCTATGGTGCTAGGGGCTGTACAAATAGAACAAAAAGTCAGCACCTGCCCCAAGGAAGTTTATAATCTAAGTATAGGACAAGAGACAAAAGATGGATACAGACAGATGGGGGGTTGTGGAAGGGAAGTACAAGGAAATCTTCCTTTCCAAGGCTGCCCCTATACCTCCTTTCTCAATCACTATGGACAATTCCTTCATCCTGCCTATTACTCAGGCCCTTATCATGATATGTTACTAGAGCTGCCGAGGTGGGGCCAAACCGCTTACCTACGAGAGCAGCAAGTTGTTTTGGGATCAGGGCCGTCCCTAGCTATTCTGGGGCCCTATGCAGCCCCCCTGGGGGGGCAGGGCTGGCTTGGGGGGCAGGGGGAAATTGCCCCCCAGCACTCACTGGTGGCGTAGCTGGGGCTGGGTCACTGCACTTCCCGCTGCTGGTGAGTGCAGGCCCGGCCCTGCTGCAGTCCTCAGGGGAGTGGGGGCGGGGCTGGGGTGGAGCACGGGTGGGGCTGGGGCAGAGCAGGGGCCGGGGCTTTGGGGAAAGGATGGAGTGGGGGCAGAGCAGGGGTGGGGAGAGGTGGGGCTGGGACTGGAGCAGCACACAGCTCTCAAGGCACCAGGAAACTTGGTGCCCCAAATTTCCTGGTGCCCTATGCAGCTGCGTACTTTGTGTATGGGTAGGGACGGCCCTGTCCGGGATACTGCATGTCTTGCAATTTGTGGTTGCTCTGAATCCAAAACTCCAAGTGACTTTAAATGGTGCTTTGAGGGCTGACAACCTGGCAAACTACCATCCATCCCTGTTTTGGTTTGTAGAACTAGTGTGGACTGGTGTGTTTCTCACTGCTCTTGATATGGAGTTAAATTCAGAGGTGATGCACCTGTTGCTTTAAAATACATAATAGTAAGTCATCATAAGAAGGTGTAAATTATGAGCTGAGGGCAGCAGCAGTGTAAGACGGTATAACAGGGTTATTCCACAGGGGCCCAGGGTGGCTTACACTTGTTTACATGTCTCTGTTAGCTGCATATTCTACACTCCTCTCAGAGAGTAACTTAAACCAATTGCCACACCAACTTACCCTCTTGCCAATTTACCAACTATGGTGCAGATATTAAACTTCATTAACTTCAATGGATCTATGCCAGTTTACACCAGCTGAGGATCTAGTCCATTTTAACTGATACCATCATTCACATCACCTCTGAATTTTCCCCTGCCCACAAAGCAGGTAACATTATGGAAGCTGGATTTTTTCCCTTCTTACTCTGATTTAAATTCTGAACAGACTGGCCAATCGATAGAAAGATTTTTTATTTGCCAGGGGAAACTTGACAAAAGTTATTACTTTTGTAGTTTTTTTCTAGTCTCCTTTATTTAAAAAAAATACTGCCTATTTTGTTGGGAGAACACATCAGCAATTCAGTATGGACCTGAGTGCCCACTTGCCTGCTCTTTGTGAACCAGGCAGCAGAGGGCACTGTTGCATGAATTAATTTGCTTTCATCTCTTGCTCTGAAAGCTGACTCTATCCCTGTGAACCCAGGTACCAAAGGACCATAATATCAAGGGCACTGACCTTACAGAGGTGCGTGCAAATACTATGACCATGGCCTTCCAAATACAAATAAATATTAATCTGAGAAAGAGGCATCTCTTTCTGTTGTGTTACTAAGCATTCGCATGTGCAGTGTATGCTCATCATCACAGGTTTGTTCAGGGATGAAGAGTAGCTAAATGCCCTTTTTTAGCATAGCTGAAAGGGGTGTTTGTTGATTTATGAACAGTCCCAGGAATCAGAGTAGCAGCCGTGTTAGTCTGTATCCACAAAAAGAACAGGAGTACTTGTGGCACCTTAGAGACTAACAAATTTATTTGAGCATGAATGTGGGGAGTACTTCAGAGGCTTCTTGGCTCATCTCATGTCAGCTGTGAAAAGTTTTAGCCAATGTCTATTGATCTGTAGAGTCCCATGGTAAATCTCTCATATTCATGTACAAGGAGTAAAATTTTCAGAAGCACCTTAGTGACTTTAGGAGTTAGTCACTGACAATGAGTCTCCTGATGGTTAAAATGCCAGACTAAACAGACTCACCCATCATTAGTCTACAGAGAAAGTGAGTGATTTGGTTCGAGCACCATGAGTGCTGGATTAGAGCTCAGGACTTTTCAGGTCCTAGGTCTGTACTCCAGCCACTACAGTTGTCTCCACTCCATTGTAATTAGCAGGCAGATGCCAATCTTGCTGTAAATAAGAGTTTGTCCACTTGGGGAATGTAGCTTTACAAAGGCCACTTTACATCTCAAGGAGAGCACCCACACAGGGGTTTAATGCACTTTAACTTATAAGCATTAACTTCACACCTTTAGCTGATTTGCCTTAACTTCCCTGAGTGCCCCATTTAGACAAGCCCTGAGGAATGTTATAGCTGCAAAGTGATCACTGTCAGATGTTCATATGACAGAGTGCAATATAACAGGTAAAGTGCTTGCAAGGCTTGGATGGCAGTATCACCAGTTTCTGTAACGGCATGAAGAGAAGCTACAGAAATGACCGACCCAGCACTAGTTTTCTAGTTTTCTCTGCTAATCTTCCTCTGTGACCCTGGGCAAGTCATTTGGGCCAGATTCTTAAAGGTATTTAGGTGTTGCTCTGCTCAGTGTTAAAATGCCTAACTGATGTAGGAGCCTGTCTAATTTTCAAAAGAGATTTAGGCACTTCAGAGCCTAAATCCTATTGACAGTCATTGGGATTTTGGCTCCTAAGTGCCTAAATCCCTTTTGAAAACAAGATGTAAGCTCCTACATCCATTAGGCATTGAAATGCTGAGCGCAGCAATGCCTAAATATCTTTACAAATCTGGCCTCTGCACCTCAGCTCCCTGTTTTGTGGAATAAAAATAACAATCCTTCCTTTCTCACACCCTTTATCTGGCTTGGGGATGGCTCATTTGATGATTACCTGTTCTGTTCATTTCTCTGAAGCCCCTGGCATTGGCCACTGTCATAAGACAGGATACTGGGCTAGATGGTCCATTGGTCTGACCCAGTATGGCCGTTCTTATGTTCTTATGCTTGTCTATTTAGATTGTAGGTTCTTTTGGACAGGGGCTGGCTCTTACTGTGTGTATGTTCAGTGCTCAGTACAATGGAGCTTCAAACTCAATTAGAGCCTCTAAGTGCTACTACGAATAATCATATAACAAATTCCTGGACCATTACAACATTTTCATACCCAGCACCTGCACTTTTATGGGCTAGTCAAACACCTAAAAGTCCAGCCTCCATTGAAGTCAATGACAAAGCTCCCACTGACTTCAGTGAGGGAGGGTCAGGATTTTTCCTTCTGGTGAGTATCCACAATTCCCACTGAATTCTTTGCAAGGGCTCACAACCTCTCAGGCTTTGGCCCAATGACAATGTTTTTCTTCTAGGGCAGGGGTAGGCAACCTCTGGCACGCGTGCCAAAGGCGGCACGCAGGCTGATTTTCAGTGGCACTCACACTGCCCGGGTCCTGGCCAACAGTCCGGGGGGCTCTGCATTTTAATTTAATTTTAAATGAAGCTCCTTAAACATTTAAAAAATCTTATTTACTTTACATACAACAATAGTTTAGTTATATATTATAGACTTATAGAGAGAGACCTTCTAAAAACGTTAAAATGTATTACTGGCACGCGAAAACTTAAATCAGAGTGAATAAATGAAGACTCGGCACACCACTTCTGAAAGGTTGCCGATCCCTGTTCTAGGGGGTTTTGGGCATGAAGAGAGAATGTCACAAGCAGTCTTATTTATTATTTATAATGTGCTGAAAACCACGACAGCAGGCAAACAAACAATACAGTCTGTATCAATGGGAATGCATTTGCTGTGTGAAATACACATACTATTACTCCCCAAGTTGTCTTTCAAGCTATTGAAATTATTTATCAGGAAAACAGTATATCTTCCTACATGGCAACTTCTGTTCCTGTCCTTCCTAGCTTGGGGGGAACTTCTTTCACCATCTGCGTAAGTCAGAAATAGGAAAGCAAGTATTGGTCTTATATAGACCTCTCTGCTTTGAGGGGCCCCTGCCAGCACCACAGCAAGTGAGAGGGCAGGGCCACAGGACCCCACATGATCAGGTGTGCCTAGAGCCCCACAAATGGTCTTAGTTCCTCCCTGTGTGGGACCTTTCATAATAGTGAGGCTGACCCAGCAGGAAAGAACCCAGCTGACTCTGAGCTCAGGCTGAGTTTGCTGGACAGTTAGAGAAACATCTTGTTACACTTTCAAACGTGAGGCTGTTTGTTTTGGGGATCATTGAGAGATGATAAACATAGCCCCCCACAACTTCATTTGTGCGGAGTTGCTTTTCAGAGCAGAACTTCACTTTAAACACTTGCTCCCCTTGTCTATGGAAGTAGCTGAACTTGTCTTTGTGAAGCAGGTTTTTTTAAGTGTCGCAATAAATCCCTGGCTAATATAATCAGTAGGGCTGTTTCAAAGCCATCATTTTCCAATGGATATATTTTATTACCACTTTTTAAATACCTGTGTTCCCCTCTTTCATTGTAAAAAGATGGTTGTTGTTAAAATGCTTTAAACATCAGTCTTTCTGCACCAATCAAAAGGCAGACAGAGGTTTTCTTGGGGGAGCAGTCACCAAATCTGTTCATTGTATTGGATCACATTTTATTGGACCCTAATCCATAAAAGCATTGAAGCATGTGCTTAACTTTAATCATGTGTGTAGTCCCGTTGACTTTAGTGGGGCTACTCATGTGATTATGTAACCCACACACCTCCTGGATGTGGTGTTCTGTCCCATCATGTGTGTGTGTGATTGATTGGTTGATTGAGTTTGCTCCACAGCCTTAGCTAAAAGCCAGTTGGCTTTTAGCTCATGCTGTAGAGGCTCATGCACTGAGGTCACAGGTTCGATCCTGCCCACTGACGACCAGGGTCTGTCGGCATTACAAGTGGGGGCTAGTCTGGGATTTCAACTAGGAAGTCTCTGAAGTCGGGATGTGCTTCCTCACAGGGCCGGCGCAACCCATTAGGCGACCTAGGCGGTCGCCTAGGGCGCTAACATTTGGGGGGCGGCGACCGCGGCGGCCGGATCTTCGGCTGCCCCGGTCGTTGGCAGTATTTCGGAGGCGGGACCTTCTGCCGCCTAGGGCGGCAAAAAAGCTGGCGGTGCTCCTGCATCCTCAGCTAGGGGAAGTATGTAACCCACACACCTCCTGGGTGTGGTTTTCTGTCCCATCTAGTGGCACTGAGACCACTTAGAGAGAGAGAGAGATTAATGAGTTTGCTCTACAGCCTTAGCTAACAGCCCATTGGCTTTTAGTTCATGCAGTAGAGGCTCATGCACTAAGAACCAAAAGTCCCAGGTTCAATCCCGCCCGCCAACAACCGGGATCCATTGGCGTTACAGTTAAGTATGTGCTTCAGTGCTTGCTAGATCACAGCCTTGGTCTGCTTCATGTACTTCATTGGTGATACTGGTTCTGCACAATATGTTGTAATGGGGAAAGGAGAGTTAGAAAATAGAAACCAGAGGAAGGGGTTGGAGAAATGGGATGAAAGAACTCGATTGTGCTTTCCTTACTAAGCCAAAGCTCCTATTGGCTTCAACAGAAGTTTTTCCCAAGTAAGGATTCCAGGATTGGGTACAGAGCAACCAGACTTGGCACAACTGAGCTTTGACCCATTTCACCATATTCATAGGGATTTATACATAGAGAAATGAATTGTTTCCATGAGGCATAGTGTCCGGGTAATTAACCTGAAACATTGCAGAACTCTGCACAGCAAGAATGAAATTAGCCAAGCCTTTTCCAGACTGAAGCCAGCCATGAACCCTGAAAGTTGCAGACAGCATTTTGTTCAGGTGTCTGGGAAGTCTGACCTACAGGAGCAACAAAGAGAGTGCAGAGGTGCTGAATGGAGCAAGTACAGTGTCAGTAAGTGAGATAAGCAACATGATTCACAAAGTGCAGTTTTCAGAGTAGCAGCCGTGTTAATCTGTATCTGCAAAAAGAACAGGAGTACTTGTGGCACCTTAGAGACTAACAAATTTATTTGAGCATAAGCTTTCGTGGGCTACAGCCCACTTCATCGGATGCATGTAGTGGAAAATACAGTAGGAAGATATATATATATATATATATATATACATATATATACATACACAGAGAACATGAAACAATGGGTGTTACCATACACACTATAAGGAGAGTGATCAGTTAAGGTGAGCTTTTATCAGCAGGAGAGAAAAAGAACTGTTTGTAGTGGTAATGAAAATGGTCCATTTCCAGAAATTGGCAAGGAGATATGAGGAACTGTAGGGGCTGGCAAACTCTGGCTGGATAAAGACTGTGTAAGCATGGTATCAGGGGTCACAGCGTGAAATGGTTTGACAGGGAAGCGACTGCTGCTCTCAGTGGGAAACTACATGTGTCAACACTAAATTAACTGGGGGAAAGACAACACTTATCACCTCGATGTCGCTTTAAGTTTCCAGTGCAGTCTGCAGATGTGAACTAATCAGTCTTTGCGCACATCCCTATGAAATATGGTAGTTGCTATTAAAAAGTCAACATTTGGGAAGAGTATCACACAATTATTGCTACATTTATTTCCTTTTCTGAATATAGGGAAATCTTCTGGTGGCATGAATTGCTGTCTGCTTATCCCAAACTTCACCCATTTGTGATCATAAGAGCTGGGCTGAAACCGGTTTGACTGTCCCTTGAATATTTTCAAGAGTTTGACATTTTTTCATGTTTCAAATCTGAATGAAAAGTCAAAATCTTGACAGTATTTATGAACCTAAAAAACATTTTTTTGTTGTTGTTGTTGCCCAGGGTCAATTGAAACATTTTGTTTCAGAAATTTAGAAATGTTTCATTTTGATTTCAACCTTTTTTTCTCTTTTTAACTTTTTAGTCTAATTAGCTTAAACTTCTAAATGAAAAGCCATTTTGAATTGGAAAATGGGATTGTTTTTGTCAAAATTAAATATTTCAACAATTTTTAAACTTATTTTTCTTCAAGATTTTTTTGAGTTCAGAGATTTGTGGAAACGGATTCTGATTTGCAAACAGATTTAGATGAATCAGCATTTTTCAACAAAAAAAGTTTAGTCAATACATTTCCAAACATCTCTAGTGAATGAAGAGTAGGATTTTCAACAGCATTCCGTGTTTGTCTGTTCAGTGTTCAGCCAATGCCAAGTGGTTTTGCTAGATACAAAAAGGTTAAAAAGGAGAAAGAAAAAACAGAAGGAACCAGAAGCAGTATTGTCAACTCTCGCAATGTTATTACGAGTCTTGTGATATTTGGTGCATTTCTTAAAGCCTCTTTAATTCTGGAATCCTGTGATTAGATGAAAATATCAGCTTCCTTATTTTTTTAAAACAAAATGAAAGTTGCTGGCCCTCATGGTTGCAGAGAAAAGCCTAAAATCATGACCTGAATGCACCCTAAAGGTTAAAAAATCGAAAGGCAAATAAAAAGAATGCCAAGTTTATAATTTTTAAAAATCTTGTGATTTTTAAGTCAATCTCATGATTTGGTGGGGCCTGACTCATGACTTTTGAACATTTGAAGTTGGATTTGCTGCATAAGGAAAAGGAGGATGAGGGGGGAAAAGAGGTAGATATAACCAGGTAGTAAAGTGTCATCCATGAAATTCGGAGAGATGAATGAGAAACAATCTACCAATTTAAAGGGAAGTTTCTTGTTCACTCAAAATAGGCCCAAGCAATTACTCCACTGCCCAAATTAGGGCAAGTTCCAGATCTGACTTGATGAGCGAACCTCTTGCAATATGTCTTTCAGAGTGGATGTTTGGGATGATGAATCTGAAATCTGTTTCTGGTGAAAACATTCCCTGTTTTGGTGTCTCTTCCTGCCTGCAAATACATCCTCTAGGATATTTGCAAAGCTAACTGGGGTATGAATGCAATCAAAGTGGATCATCCAAACATTTGCATGAATAAGTACTGGGCATCGTTTTCCAGTGTTCACCCATCTGCACTTAAAAGGAGAGATGAAAAGAGCTACATCAGCTTGTGTAAACGGAGGGGGCTCTGCTGATTTACACCAGCTGAAGACCTGGCCCTGTACACCTTGGTGGGCAAAGCAGCACCTAAGTTGTGGACATGACACTATGAATATTTGAAAGGTGTTAAACACAAAGCATGGTGGGAAATTATTTATGGTTATGTTGTGCCTTGCTCTTCATGGCCATGCGGTGGGGCGAGGGAGTATGGATACTTTCTCACCTCCCCCAACACTGTCAGAGATCTGAAGGCCAGAAGGGACGGCTATGGCCATGTAGTCTGATTTGTGCATCCTGCACAAGGGGCACCGAGAATCATAGCCCCTGCACACGAGGCAGGGGTGCACCGGAGAGCAGGCTGCTTCTCCTATAGGGGTGTAGTAAATTCCCCTTCCCTGCCTTGGTGGGCCATTTGTCTGGTTTTAAGGATTTTCTAAGGTTTTTCCCCTGTCCGGGACTGAGGCAGAAACGGACGTGGTTATGTCTGGTATCGGAGAGAAGATGCCATTTTAAGAATGCCTTGCCCCTCGCCAGCGTGACCTTGCATGCACCATGTGTACATACAAGGTCACACTTTCAGGGACAGGGGCATGCAGGCAGGCCCATACCATTCCTGGAAGTACCACAGCGTCCTGTGTTCTGGGAATGCGCAAGTAGATGCCCTGTTCCTGGGACCATCTGAGGCATGATGTCTCTGTGCACTGTCCTGCCCTCTATATGACCCCGATGCTGGGTTGTGTGTGTAATGCACAGCCTCACCCTTAGGGACAAGCACCAGGGATAGCTAGGAGCAAGGGAATGAAATGATAGAAAAGGGGAAATGTAGCTTCATACTAGGGAGATGGCATTCTGGCAATGAGAGCTATGAAGCTGTCTTCCAAGGAGCCCCACTTCCTGAAATCAGACTGGACAAACCTCTGGACAACATATGGTGCAGAACAATCCTGCATTGGTAAGTAATAGTAGGAAAGCTTTGTATGACTGTAGCGCCCAATGGGATTGTGGCTCCATTGTGCATGGTGCAAGCACAGAAGGGAAACCATCCCATCCTGAAGGGAGTGACTAGATGATCTATTAGGGCTTTTACACCTTTAGATGCTGAGATTCAGAAACAGACTCTGGCACGTGCTTCCTCTGTTTAGCCTTGTCTACGGTCTCGCCATTATTATTATATTTTTAAAATTCTTTTGTCTGGAATTCCTACTGGTCATGTTGTATGAAAGAGCCTGAATCAGTATAAAAATGTACACCGAAAGCTATTCAGCAATACTTGGATTAAACGCTGTTCCAGGGGATAAACTTATCTTGGACTGGGATCTGTAAAGATTAGCCCGGATGTAGGGCAAAATTGCTCATATTGTAGCTCACAGGTAGCCCTGAAGCAGTTTGTAAATCTACCTGACCCAAATTATCTTCGTTTTCTATCCCCCATTGCAGTATACAAGTTGTGTGGCTGTTACTAGGACATCATCAAATAACCTTGTGCATTGTAATGATACTTTTTCAGCAGAAGTATTGATCAGCCCCAAATAAATAATAAGGTGCTATACCAGGAAATCAGTCTCAGTCTAGCTTGTAGGGCACACACATCATTCTTCTACCCTAGATTCCTTTAAATAAAATGTCCTGTAATTATGATCAGCATTTATTTTCCTAAAATTCCAGTCTCCCCGATCTGATGTCCTTTTGTGACCTGCAGTCTGGATTATTGCCACTCTAGGGACGAAGCCACACAACCGAGAAAGCTCCAGCTGATACAAAACACAGCATCTTTTCTGCTTAGCAACACAGTTTGTTGGGAACACATCCCCCTCAGGTTCCACTCTACACTGGCATTGGCCCTGGCTACCTGGGAGATTGGCTTTCCCTCTGCTACATGACCTCCCCCAGAATGTGGAGGTTCATGCGTCATGGCTCCTGGAGAGAGAATTTTTCCAGGAGCAAGGTACACACTATGGAATTTGTCCCCTGCAAAAGACTAGAATGATCACCATCATCACAGCATTCAAAGCAGAAGTCAGCTCAGCCTCCACTTATCTCTGTGTGGATGTTAGCTGTCCCAATGCGAAGCCTGCTGAGTCATGAGGAGGAGACTACAGACGGGGTTCCCAGCTAGATTCACCTGCTGGGATGGTGTTGATGGGGCCCCCAGAAGCAGTAGGGTTCAGGATTAATAGCCCTGTTAGATGAATGACTCTCAGAGCTGCTGCTTAGTCTCTCTGCAAATTTAGACACACATTGCTCTATCTTGCTTGACATCTTGCAAGGATTCTTTGCAACTATAACTCTGTAAACATACTTTTTTAACATGAAAGCTGGAGTCTAATGTCACCGCTCAACTCCAGGTGCTGGGGACATAGGCATGAACCTTTAATGTCTATGTATTTAACCAGCCCTGATATTTATTCCAAACCTGACAAGGAAGGAAGGGAGTGTAATATTCTTTTTTTTTTTTTTTTTTACTGTTCATTGATTGTGAGATGTTCAGATTCTACTGGTGATGGGGACTATCCATGTAACGATAAATGTGGATGGTTAGGCATTCATCTAAAGAGGGTGTTAACTCAGAACCCAAATGATGATTAGTTAAAGGGCCACATGTCTAGCCAAGTATCTACCCAGATTCCCCTTGTGCACCTGCAAAATTGCACCCACTCCTACATACACTTGCACTTTGCATGCACACCTGAGTGTGCACCAGTGGTAGAATTTTCACCTGCAAAACTCATTTGTCCTAATGTGTTTTGCAAGTCTAAATTCTTATATGTTCATATACACAGGTGTTAAAAATTTTGATGTGGGTGTGCAGGTATATTTACCTGCATAATATAACCCTGGTGCACATGTGTGTGAGCAAGTTTGCATTTGCACAAATGTAGGTTTGCTAGAGGAATGGCTGGAATTTTGTCCCTTTCTCATGCATGGTATAGTCTTCATTCCAAACCAGTTTGTGGCATCAGGGGTGCGAGTTTTGGTTTCCACTCTGTGGCTTACGAGAATTGGATTGAGAGCACCACATTTTGAATCCTAGGGAATCAGATATCAGCACACAGTCATCAGAAAGTAACTGATACATACCAACCTACCTAAGCAGTGTACAGCCTAGTAACCAAGAGGCAAAAGAATCCATATCCCTAACCAATCCCTGCAGCCATCTAGTCCCTTTTAGTTTACCTTTAACATCTAAGGTCCTGAATTGTGAATCTTAGATTATGAAGGGAAAATAAATCCTTCCTCTTCTGAAGCTATCTCCATTGGTAATTCTTTGTTCCTCTCATTCTGGGATGATGTCCCACAATGTGCTTTATATTTGTGCCTTTGAAGAACAGTGCTATAGACTCAGATGACACAGTGCTGTGTAATAGTGCATACCAGTCTGGTATGAGCAAGTGTCTGCTGCTGGAAGCTTACTTTATTGATTGATTTCTGGTTTCTGTGCTGGATTCAGTGATGGAAAAACACTGGAACTAGGAAAAGTGATATACAATTAGAAAAATCACGAGCAGAGTTCATATATTGTGCATGCACAAATGCATGGAAGCACTTTTTTCTTCAGAAACTGAATAAAATTTAGAAAATATAAATAATATGTTTGTTTTATTTTTCTCTTAACATTTATCAGAATAAAAACCCTCACCTGGTCCTCGTAAATCATATTGATTGATAGTTTGATACTTGAAACATACTGTAATTTCACTATCATGCCCAGTTATAAAATCATTACTATATAACATTGACGGGCAAGCTGCCATGTCATTTATTAACCTTCCTGTTAGTGAGTAGGATGGGTTTGCTAGTAGGCATTGTGGCTTAATAAATAGTGCCCTAGCTTAGAAAACTGCACTCCTGGGTTCTAGTTCAGGGTCTGCCATATACTATGGGGGTAAATCACTTTCTGTTTCACTATTTGTAAAATGAATCTAATGATACTGGCCTCCTTTTACAGTGCTTTGAGATCCATGAATGAAAAAGTATAGAAGAGCAGAGTGTTTTTATTTAGGGCTAGTTTACACTAGAAGATCTACAGCAGCGCAGCTGTAGTGAAGACGCATTATGCTGATAGGAGAGAGCCCTCCCGTCAGCATAATTATTCCACCTCTGTGAGAGGTGGAAGATAGGTCTGCAGGAGAGCGACTCTCGCTGACATAGCACCAGTGTGAACAGCACTTCGGTCGCTGTAACTTGCATCACTTAGGGGGGTGGCTTTTTCACACCCTTCAGTGATGTAAGTTATATCGACTTAGACCTGCCCTACGACAGAACCTATGAAGAATGAGAAGCAGTGATTAAATGGATATTGTAGAAGGGAAATTAACAATAATTGTGTCTTGTCCATATGAGTAAAATGAAATCAGATGAAAACACTCCCTGTGGGCTGACTTTACATGTGGAGTGAATTTCCAACCCCATTAAGTTCAATGCGAGTTGTGCCATGAGTTCAATGGGATCAGGAATTCACCCTGCTCTGAGGCTTGTTGTGAAGGTTTGGGAATTACTGCGCTGTTTGTTTAGGATTTTATGGCCAGAGAATTGTAGTGTGCCTCTGATTTATATTGGAAAATGGCAGGTTAGAGTGGCACCCACAGCTGTAATTTAGTATGCAATGTTCTATGAGGCTAGTGGCAATATGCTGTCACAGGAGTGAACAATCGTCCAAAGAGAACCAGAACCTGATGACTATAGGAGAGAAAAAATAAATGCTTTTAAATCTCTGGGCTTTCTTGTTATTTCATTTTCAACCCCTCTGTGTTTCAGTCTCTTGTGGCTAATAAAGAACTGCAAATTGCCTAATAATTTCTCTAATAAATTATCAAAATTGAGTATATAAATATAAATGGTAATTGCCTTCTTAGTTGTGTATTGGTAGGAAACAGAAAAGAATGGTCTAGTGATGTCTAGGAAGCAATTATGGCATTTAAAGATGTGGTGAGAAAGAAATTAAATGAAATGACTGGAAATAAAGAACCAATTTATCAAAATAAGCCAGGGTGATAAATCAGTTTCCACCCAAAGAATGATGGGTAAAATGAAGGAAGCGAAAGTTAATAAGCCTGAGTTGAAATGTCAGAGGCACATTGTAGTGTCACCTCCTGATCTCCAGTGATCAACGTGAATAAATGATATTATACTGTCAGGGAGGAATAAAGGGTGAAATTACATTTACTACATTTGAAGCAAACCTGGTGTAATTTATTGAAAGCAGTTCTTGACTGCCTTGCAGTTTCATTATATAATAGGGCCCTTCAGCTCGCGCATGGTTGGTTATTTATCAATACAGGAAAGTGAGGCGAGGCAAATTCTTCCTGCTAAATTAATTTGTATTGATTTTTGGCTTGGTTTGTCATCATTAGCAATTAGCTCTCTAGATAAATAGCTGCCACAAATCTTGTGTGCATAACGCAACAAACAAGTGTACAATAGCTTTTGCTTCTATTAAATTTGTTATCATTATTTCATGAAACAAAGGAACCAAATAGGTTTGTAGGTAGCTGACAGTTTGATTGCACATACATTTGCTTTGGATGCTGTTAATTTACAGTGAAGATGTTCTAGACATTTCAATATAATCGTATCCTAACACAGCACTGGTGACTTTCAGACAAGATTCTGAGGGGAACCTTATCCAAATCTTACTGAAGTCACTGGGAGTCCTTCCATTATCTCCATGGTCATTGCTTCAGGCCATTAATGGGCAGGCCTTTCAGGTCCATAGAAACCAGGAATACCACTCACTTGATTTTTAGGAAGACACCAGGGATGAGATCCTGATCCCACTGAAGTCAATAGGAGTTTTGCCATTGATTTCAGTGGGGCCAGAATTTCATCCCAAATCATTCTGCAGCTGTAAGAGGGTAGGGGCACACAGTCTGTCATATAACAGCCCTTAACATATTTGAAGTCCGATAGCAGGTCCCCCTCAGTCTTCTTCTCTCAAGACTAAACATGCCCAATTTTTGTAATCTTCCCTTGTAGGTCAGGTTTTCTAACCCTTTAATCATTTTTGTTGCTCTTCTCTGGACTCTCTCCAATTTGTCCACATCTTTCCTAAAGGGTGATGCTGAGAACTTGACATATACTGCAGCTGAGGCCTCATCAGTGCCCAGTACAGTGGGACAGTTACATCCTGTGCCTTACATACAACACTCCTGTTAATACACCCCAGAATATTAGCCTTTTTAGCAACTGCAGCACATTGATGACTCATATTCAATTTGTGATCCACTATAACCCCCAGATCCTTTCCAGCAGTACTACCAGCACTTCCCCATTCTGTAGTTGTGCATTTGATTTTTTTCTTCCTAAGTGTAGTACTTTGCACTGGTCTTTAATGAATTTCATTTTGTGGATTTCAGACTAATTCTCAAGGTGACCAGACAGCTTTCTTAGACCAATCTTAACCTTAAGAGCAGGAATAAAGTATAACATAAGAGAAAAATATTTTTAAAACAATACAAGGTTTATGTGAATGTCTGTCTTACCTAAGGGTTACCACTCCACTGGAAGCTTAGAAAGGCACAACTTTTCAAACCCTGTCTGCAAGTGCCAGTCTGTTCCCCTGCGAACATCTCGCTGACAGTCTTCGTATATTTGATCAGCCCTACATCCTTCACTGGCATAGGGCCGGCTCCAGGCACCAGCTTAACAAGCAGGTGCTTGGGGTGGCCAAGGGAGAGGGGCGGCACCTGCAGCAATTCGGGGGCGGCAGGTCCCTCACTCCCTCTAGGAGCGAAGGACCTGCCACTGAACTGCCGCCGCTGATCGCGGCTTTTTTATTTTTTATTTTTTTCCAATTGCCGCCGCCGATCGCGATTGAGGCTTTTTTTTTTTTTTTTTGCTCCAGAAATGCTGGAGCCAGCCCTGCACTGGCAGCAGGTCCTGAAACCCTTTGCAGTGGCCAGTGGAGTGGATCAGGGCAGCCTGGTGATGGTGCATCCTGTACACACTGGGGTGCTCTAGGAGACCGTGCCTGAATCACCTCCCCTAGGCCAGGGCTATAAGGCACAATCTAGTTCATGGTATGATTAGGGTGTAACCTTGGCTAGGTCTACACTACCCGCCTGAATCAGCAGGTAGAAATCGACCTCTCGGGGATCGATTTATCGCGTCCCGTTGGGACGCGACAATCGATCCCCGAATCGACGCTCTTACTCCACCAACGAAGGTGGGAGTCAGCGCCGTCGACAGGAAGCCGCAGAGGTCGATTTTGCCACCGTCCCTACAGCGGGGTAAGTCGGCTGCGATACGTCGAATTCAGCTACGCTATTCGCGTAGCTGATATCGTAGCTGAATTTGCGTATCTTAAATTGACCCCCCCCCTGTAGTGAAGACATAGCCCTTGTGTTTAATTTACACACTGGTTTCAAGTTTCAGATTTTTGAAAATGCCTTTAGTCTAGGCTGCTCAAGATAGTTAGGGCCAAGTCAATGGAACTATGCTGATTTACACCAGCTGAGGATCTGGCCCTTAGTGTCCCAATACAGAAGAAAGTCTCTACTGCCATTGGTGCTTAAACTGCTTGCATCATTGATCGCTGGTGTCATGCTGCTCTGCTTGCTGTCAGCAGGAGATCCAGACAGATTAATGTAATCACGACTCAGCACTTGGCTGGGCAGCCAGGGTCAGCTCTCGGTGGACAATGCATTAGCATTCAGGGCAGCCAGAGATTTAATCTCATCTAGGCCAGCCTAACAGTGCTCTCCATCCTCCCCCACACTGGCCATTTAACTAGGAAGCACAGAAAGGCAATTATTGCAGAGGGACTCTGGAGCAGTTCAGATGTAGTTCATTTGTAACCCTTCTGCCAGGTGGCGTCAGCAGCAACAAGGGCCGGGTTCAATATCTAGGGGTTCCTTTTAACTGTATAAAACAGACCAGCTCAAGCCCTCACCCAGTAATCTGGGAAAGATCAAAACCACCCCTGGGTGCCTCTTAAGAGGCAATACTTCCCCTCTCGCAAGGACTAAGTCTGGATATAACAAAAGAAAATTTTTATTAAAAGGGAAAGGGAACCCAGCATTAATTTGGGAAAACACCACAACCAGGATTCAAAAGCATGTAACCATAAGCAAACACCCACCCCACAGTACACTGGACAGTGTCACATGCCTCAGTTTCCCACCTTACAATGTGAAAGTCCAATGAACGAATGTCCCTGTAACACGCCACTCACCTTTCCCTCCATTCCACCCCATCCACAGCTGGCTGTCCTTGGTCAGTGAAGACCCAGCATTCAGAGATGCATTCACATGGGTTCACCTCCCATCCCTGGAAAAGGGGGACGGGTGTCAAGCAATGCCTCTACTGCTGTCACCGCCTCTGCAACTGGCTCCCTGCTGCTGCTATCTCCACCACTGCTGGCTACTTGCTGCCACTTTGCTGCTGCTTGCTGCGCAATGCCACGGTCTGAGGTTCCACCACTTAGCCCAGCTCCTAGTGATTTCACTGGGTCATGAGAAACCTCTCTGCTGCTGCTGCCTCTTTGCTGTCTGTCACTGCAACTCTGTCCCCACACCAGGTCTGAGGCTTAACCCCTAGACCTGCTCAACACTGATTTCACCTCTAGTGATTACTTTCTCAATTGAGTCCACTCAGCTTTAAACACTGGAGGGGAGGGGAGAGGAGAGGAAGAGAGCAGGAAGGTCAGGTGCAGGGGTCAAAGGATGTCTAGGACTCTTTAAGCAGAGTCCACACCACCAGGTATGAATTCCTGTCCCCACCCACTCTGACTTTCCCTGGGATTTGGCATCTGCACCCCTTGATTAGCAAGCGATGTTCAGTTTAGGGTGACCCCCTCAAACAGGGCATGCTAAGTACCGTTCTGCTGCCCTTTACTCATACAATAAGGGTAGCAACATTGTTATCCTTGCATTCGATACTAATGTGTATTTTAACTCAAAACAGCCACAGTTGATTACTTGGGAAAAGCAGCTCTACCTGCTGAACACTTAGGCAGAGTAGGTATATCCCTTCAGATATGGTCTGCTCTTGAAGTCCTTTTCTCCTGGTTCATCACTAGATGTCAGGAGAGAACTCATTCAGACCCTGCTTACATGTTTAAGAACCAACTAAGTGAGATGTTTGTCTGAAGCTTACTCAGCCCACTTGAGACTGCAAAATTTGGTTGGAAATCTCAGAAGAACAGGCTGAGATTGTGAGATTTTGGTCTAACATTCTGTGTGGACAGGTTTTCTCTGGTCTTCTGGAGACAAGAAGAAGAGCAGAGGTGCCCCACATTAATAATAATAGGGAACTCCTATTATAATAATAGGGAATACCACCCTCAGACACAGATGTGTGCACATGCACACCTGTGCGCACGCGCACACACACACGCACACACACTGAGTAATTGCTTCAGAAATATCAGAAAGCTGCTGAGTTCAGGATTGGAAGTTTGGAAAGTTTCTGGGTGGCTCTAATTTATTCTGATCCATTCTTAGTGATACAGCTACGCTCATAGGACTGCAGCCCAGCAGGGACTCAGTCTTGGGAAAGGGCAAATGGTGTTGGCCCCACCTCGCTCCCTGGAGTTCTGCATGGGGTAGGCAACTTTAAGTTGCTTTGGGGGAATCTATAGCATATTGAAGCTGCATGGAAGATGAATAGGCTAAATCAGCAAGTTCTTTAGCTGATCCTGGCTAGTTCCTGACATTCAAAGTGGCATCAGTAAGACAATGGCCTCCAAACAGAGCAGGTGTTGCTAGTGTCTTGCAAAGCCTGTAAGTGTGTGGACTCCTTGCCTGGGTTAGAACTGATGCTGACATAGTGCTGAGTGAATCAAATCTATGTAACTTGGATTGCCTTTGAATTTTACTGTCTATACTAAAATTATATAGATAATAAAGTGTTCATTAAAAATACTCATTCTTTTCCACCAGGAAACAAAGGAGTTAAAATTCAAGTTCTGTAGTGCTATGAATGAAGAAAGTTCTTTTAATAACAGAATATGGTGCAACTTCACATTTATCTGAGGAATATAGATTTCCCTACTTGTGTGCCTTTTCATTTGACAGTTAAGAAAACGATGGTTAGATATGAATCAGAATAAAGGAAATATACGTACTGTCTTTGGGCTCATTCCTGCTGTTATATACATGGGCACAACCATGCACTGATGCAAATAATGTAAAATCAGCTTCTCACTGTTCATCCTTTAACTCTTGTTTGTAGTGCTTAAGGCAGGTACCAGGTTTGATAGTATGGGAGACAGAGCTCCTTTGATCCACAAAATGGGCACAGCAGCAGGGCTAAGCTTTCCCCACAGTACCGTACTGACATGCCTCAGTCCTGTTCTGGAGCCTTAAGAGTTACTGTGTGCCAACTAGGGGCCATGCTCCTCTTAACCTGCTGTTCACAAACAGGGAAGAATTGGTAGGGGAAGTAGGAGTGGGTGGCAACCTGGGCAGCAGTGACCATGAGATGGTCGAGTTCAGGATCCTGACAAAAGGAAGAAAGAAGAGCAGCAGAATACGGACACTTGACTTCAGAAAAGCAGACTTTGACTCCCTCAGGAAACTGATGGGCAGGATCCCCTGGGAGGCCAATATGAGAGGCAAAGGAGTCCAGGAGAGCTGGCTGTATTTTAAAGAAGCCTTATTTTTATATCAGGAAGACCAAAGCACAACTCGAGTTGCAGCTAGCAAGGGATGTGAAGGGTAACAAGAAGGGTTTCTACAGTTATGTTAGCAACAAGAAGGTCAGGGAAAGTGTGGGACCCTTACTGAATGGGGGAGGCAACCTAGTGATGATGTAGAAAAAGCTGAAGTACTCAATGCTTTTTTTGCCTTGGTCTTCACAGACAAAGTCAGCTCCCAGACTGCTGCACTGGGCAGCACAGTATGGGGAGGAGGTGAGCAGCCCTCAGTGGTGAAAGAACAGGTTAAGGACTATTTAGAAAAGCTGGATATGCACAAGACCATGGGGCCGGATCTAATGCATCCAAGGCTGCTGAGGGAGTTGACTGATGTAATTACAGAGCCATTGGCCATTATCTTTGAAAACTCTTGGTGATAGGGGGAGGTCCTGGACAACTGGAAAAAGGCAAATATAGTGCCCATCTTTAAAAAAGAGAAGAAGGAGAATCTGGGGAACTACAGACCAGTCAGCCTCACCTTAGTCCCTGGAAAAATCATGGAGCAGGTCCTCAAGGAATCTATTTTGAAGCACTTGGAGGAGAGGAAGGTGATTAGGAACAGTCAACATGGATTCACCAAGGGCAAGTCATGCATGACCAACCTGATTGCCTTCTATGATGAGATAACTGGCTCTGTGGATATGGAGAAAGTGGTGGACGTGATATATCTTGACTTTAGCAAAGCTTTTGATATGGTCTCCCAGAGTTTTCTTGCCAGCAAGTTAAAGAAGTATGAATTGGATGAATGGATTATAAAGTGGATAGAAAGCTGGCTAGATCATCGGGCTCAATGGTAGTGATCAACGGCTCGATGTCTAGTTGGCAACCGGTATCAAGTGGAGTGTCCCAGGGGTCGGTCCTGGGACCGATTTTGTTCAACACCTTCATTATTGATCTGGATGATGGGATGGATTGCACCCTCAGCAAGTTCGCGGATGACACTAAGCTGGGGTGAGAGGTAGATATGCTGGAGAGTAGGGATAGGTTCCAGAGTGACCTAGACATATTGGAGGATTGGGCCAAAAAAAATCTGATGAGGTTCAACAAGGACAAGTGCAGAGTCCTACACTTAGAATGGAAGAATCCCATACACTGCTACAAGCTGGGGACTGACTGGCTAAGCGGCAGTTCTGCAGAAAAGGACCTGGGGATTACAGTGGACGAGAAGCTGAATATGAGTCAATAGTGTGCCCTTGTTGCTAAGAAGGCTAACGGCATATTGGGCTGCATTAGTAGGAGCATGACCAGCAGATCGAGGGAAGTGATTATTCCCTTCTATTCGGCATTGGTGAGGCCACATCTGGAGTACTGTGTCCAGTTTTGGGCCCCCCACTACAGAAAGGATGTGAACAAATTGGAGAGAGTCCAGCAGAGGGCAATGAAAATGTTAGGGGGCTGGGGCACATGACTTATGAGGAGAGGCTGTGGGAACTGGGCTTATTTAATCTGCAGAAGAGAAGAGTGAGGGGGGATTTGATAGCCGCCTTCAACTATCTGAAGGGGGGTTCCAAAGAGAATGGAGCTTGGCTGTTCTCAGTGGTGGCAGGTGACAGAACAAGGAGCAATGGTCTCAAGTTGCAGTGAGGGAGGTCTAGGTTGATTATTAGGAAACACTATTTCACTAGGAGGATGGTGAAGCACTGGAATGGGTTACCTAGGGATGTGGTGGAATCTCCATCCTTAGAGGTTTTTAAGGCCCGGCTTGACAAAGCCCTGGCTGGGATGATTTAGTAGGTGTTAGTCCTGCTTTGAGTAGGGGGTTGGACTAGCTGACCTCCTGAGGTCTCTTCCAACCCTAGTCTTCTATGATTCTATGAAAAGAGATGTAAATGGTTACACAAACCCTTCTGGGGCCAAATGCACCCGTCTCTCAGGGTTCACAATAACTCTCACATTGCTGTCTAGCAAATGAAGCAGCTTCTGAGGTGCAGAGCAGTGTCAGACCAGGTAGCTGGGCAGCACCGCCGATGGGACTTTAATGTCCCTGTCAGCGGTGCTGACCAGTGCAACCCAGTGCCCGACAGTACTGAGTCGCGACCCGCACTTTGGAAAACGCTGGTCTAGATGACCTCCTGAGGTCTCTTCCAACTCTAATCTTCTATGATTCTATATTTAATTCTTGCCCTTTATGCTGGCACTTCCAGCAAAGGGCCATTTGTGATGGTGGCTTTTATAATGTGGGCCTCTGTCCAGCCCATTCCACTCAGGCCTCTGACCAGCTGTAAGATGGCAACAATTTTATGATCACTAGTGATCTGTCCTGGATTTGTGCCCTCTACCAAAGAAGGAAAGCAATGTAGTTTTTACAAACCCCACCTCCCTCCCCGAGCTATCCACTAGTCACCCTTTGAATGAATGAACTGGGGAAGTATTACTCGAGTTCCATGTATCTTCTTATCAGTATTAATTGAAATATCTGAATTTGTGTTGCCGGCAGGAGTTCTTGCCTCCACAACACCGCTTTCATCTCAAGATGAAAACACTGTATATTATGTATTTCTTCTCCAGTGTATTTGTGTCAGAGACCTTTTTCCTCATACAGCTTTAACACAAAATCTCGTGTGGGCGGTCATGCCACAGAAGCTGAATCATGGACAGAAATCATAAATAAGAGATGATAAACCTCAATAAACAGGAGAGGCAAGATGCTTGCCTGTTTGGCTAGGATCATGCAGGCAGAGTCTGATGCAGATTAGTGAATGGGTGTCGACAGTCATCTGGATTCAGGCAAGTATAACTAATATGAAGTTACTATGTTAAGTTCTATGGCTTGTAGTTATACAAGAGGTCAGACTAGATGCTCATAGTGATCCCTGATATGTTCACAGCATGCATCCAGTCAAGTGAGATAAAAATCTAAATGCTGCATCGCAACACTACTGCATTTCATAGAATTCAGAACAATAAGACACAAGAACCAAAACCAAAGAGAGACAAAGCAGACTACTTCTAAAACCAGAGAGGCACAACTCACTCCGCACTGCAGAGTCCCCTCCCTCCACTCTTCAAATGATAGCTTGCAGTTCCAACACAGTTCTTAGTGTGCCACAATCCCTTCTCCCTCTAAAAGGTAATATGCCTGTGGGGTGTCCTCCTGGGGAATGTTTGGTGTTGCATTTTTATGGTACTCTGTGTTTCAGATTTAATGCAACGTAATGTAGCATTTCACCCCATCCTGGCTTTTCCCTCGCTCTAGGTTATTTTGAGAAGAATCTCTGTGTATTAATTGTCATATTATTTATAGCTACTCTTTATGCTAGTGAAAAGTATGCTCAGAATTGCTATATGTGGTCAACAGGGCAAGCGGGTCAGAGTAATGATGATAATCACTAAGATCCCACTCCTACTTTAATAGTTTTACTATTGCTCTTTGCAAGTAATTAACTTTACCATGGCATTTAAAGGAGCAACATTAATCAGGCTTGTCACTCGGTATCTTGGAAACCTTTACTATTGTGATTGCAAGCCTTAACTTTGGCATTTGAGGCAGTAACATTAATTAGGCAAAAGGCAACATTGATTAAACAATTAGTGGTAACCATCTGCTATATCTCTAACTTTCTGCATAGTGTATTTATGCTCCCATCACTGCTGGGCATGATCACCTAGCAAAATTAGCAAACAGGTTTGGGTATTTATTGTGCTTTCTCTTCATAGAGTCATAGAACCATAGGGTTGGAAGGGACCGCGACGGTCATCTAGTCTAACTCCTTGCTAAGATGCAGGATTTATTGTGTCTAAACCATCCAAGACAGATGGCTATCCAGTCTCCTTTCAAAAACCTCCATTGAAGGAGCTTCCATGACCTCCGTAGGCAGTCTGTTCCATTGTCCTACTGTTCTTACAATTAGGAAGTTTTTCCTGAGATTTAATCTAAATCTGCTGTGCTGTAATTAAAAGCCATTGCCTCTTGTTCTGCCCTCTTGTCCTGCAAAAGAGAACAACTTTTCTCCATCTTTTAAATGGCAGCCTTTCAAGTATCAGATTCCCCGCCCCCCTTAATCTCCTCTTTTCTAATGTAAACATACCCAGTTCCTTCAGCCTTTACTCATATGGCTTGCATTCCATCCCTTTCATCATCTTTGTCACTCAACTTTGGATCCTTCCAGTTTCTCTACATCCTTTCTATACATTGGTGACCAAATTTGGACACAATACTCTATCTGAGACTTAACCCATGCTAAGTAGAGTGGTACTATCACCTCCCATGACTTGCATGCTATGCCTCTGTTAATGCAACCAAAAATTGCATTTGCTTTTTTTTGGAACAGCATCGCATTGCTGATGCATGTTGAGGCTGTGATCCACCACAGCTCCCAGATACTTCTCAGCAGTGCTGTTGCCAAGTCAGTTCCTCCCATTCTGTATTTGTGCATTTGGTTTTTCTTCCCTAAGTGTAGCACCATACATTTGTCTTTGTTGAATTTCATTTTGTCATCTATAGCCCCGTTCTCCAATTTATCAAGATCCCTTTGAATTTTATCTCTATCCTTCAAAGTATTTGCAAACCCCCATCCCCCAGCTTTGTCTCATCTGCAAATTTGACCACTGTGCTCTCTATACCTCCTTCAGGTCATTAATAAAGATGTTAAACAACACCGGAACCAGAACAGAACCCTGTGGAACTCTGCTTGAGACCGCCTTCCAAGCTGACATCATTCCATTAATAGTTACTCTTTGTTTGCGGTTGTTTAACCAATTATGTATCCACTTAATAGTAGTACTGCCAAACCTGCATTTCACCTGCTTACTTATCAAAATGTCATATGGGACTGTGTCAAAAGCCTTGCTGAAGTCCAGTACATTATGTCCACTGCATCCCCCGTTGCTTCCTTGCTTCCCTGAGCATTAGAGTGATAAAATAATTATCACTTGGTATTTTAATTTTGCAGTCAGTTTCCTAAAGCAGACAGCTGTCACCTACTTCCGTTACTTCACGTAAGTTGCCTGTTCCTCACTTCATTTCTCGCCCTTTGCATTCACAAGAAGTTGTTTTCTTTTCTATTAGATTTTGAGTTATTTTCTTCAGTAAGTAACCTTTCCTCCCCATATTTTGATCCTTTACTCTATATTTCTCTGTTTCGCTACATTTGCCAGCTGCTCCCCTATCAATTTTCATTATTGTTGGCATTCCTCTGTATCATGTTATTTTCTTTTGCAGAAATCTACATGATGATATTCTATGCCATTTGCCAATACAACCAGTCTTGAGGTCTAGCACCTTCATATTCGGCTGTCTCCCATACAGTCTGGGTTGCACAACATCTTTCCTCAGATATTGTAACACAAATACATATTTAATGTGGTTTCTTCTGATCCCAAGTGAGATGACTGAATATTGTTTTGGATCTCAGATTTCCTCTGCTTTCTACTCTTATATGACATGAGGATTATGTGATTCTTTCCTCCAGTCATAGTTGGATTAATTTATTATTATTCATTCAGTTATGTAATATTGTAAGTTTATGCTGCACTCTCCAAACATAGAGTAAGACAGAAGATATTGACCACTAGTTCAGGTGAAAGAAGGTGTGAAGATTGTTTGGGAGGAAAACAAGGTGGAAGGATTACTCAAAGAATTGAATTTAAGCAGGTAGTTGAAAATGAAGAATATGATCATGTTAAATGTGGTGCGATTCTCATTCTCTGTTAATGTTTTGCCATTAAACCATTGTCCTCTCACAGCACTGCTTTCTATCTAAGGTGTTTATATGACACTCCCTCCTCCCCTCCCCCCAATTCTGTAGTCTCTGAGCACTTCACAGTGCTTAATGTGTTTATCATCAGAGCATCCCTGTGAGGTAGGGAAGTGCTATTACTATATTTTTCAGATGGTGAACTGAAGCACAGAGCGACTAAGGCCCAGATGCTCACAGGTTGTTCTTTTGGAAAAAATTACAAACAAGCAGACTACAGAGTCTTTAACTACCATGAATTTATTTCAGCCAGTAGGATCTACTGTTTTATTTGGATGGTTGTTTCTATAATGAGGTTCTTTCCAGTCATTAAAATGGTCATGTGTTAGTTCCCATACTCTGTATTTTTAGTGCTGCCCCATATACATGCATTATTACTTTTGCATTAGTTCTTTTCTTCTACTTCTCCTCTTGGGTTTTGTCTTGGCTAGGATAAAGTGGTCCAGTTTAGGTTGTGCTTTGTCTAACATAGGCTAACTTAAGTCTAACATAAACTCAAAATCTTTCTTCATATGGATATGGTGTAACACCCTTTTGCTCAATTTAGCTGGTTGAGCGTTGGCCTGGGATTATGCACCACAGCACAAAGGGAATCTAAAGAGACTGGATGCTAACCTTGGAGAATCCCCTCTGTTTAGGGGGCATCTCATCCATTGGAGACCTGTCGGAGATGCCATGGCCACTTCCTACACTGGAAACACTCCCTAACCATAGAGGAGAGAGGTGGTGTATCAGGAAGGGGTGTAGTGGAACAAGGCCGTGGGACCTGACGTCAGTGGTGCCAGTTAAAACTGCCTCCCTGTAGCTTTAAGTTACACCAGCGCTGGACATCTGAGAATCAGGGAACTGCACCAGTTTCCTCACAGCCTCCCCTCTCTACTGTGCTCAAGAGACTCATGTGCACAGTACATAAACATCATGTTGTCATAGTTTGTAGCAAGGAAGTCATAAATTAAATTAACCGTGCTTACTCCTTTCTGAGCATTGTATGGTGTACCATACCATACCATATTACTTGCCATACACCATACAATGCTCAGCACGAAGTGAGCAAGGTTAATTTAGAAGGTGAAATCACCTTCTAAAGCAACAACGTTTCACATTGTGGCAGAACTGGAGGTACAACTAGCTGCGTATTAAAGAAATGTTAAAAGTTGTCGATACAGGTGAGATGATGTGCTCAAGATGGCAACTTGCTTTGGACTCTGCCAAAATAGTTCTGTAATAGTCGACAATAAGAAAATTGCCTCCCAGTACTTCTAAAAGTCCTTAGGTTACTGAAGGAACCATAGGAGATACATCCACCTGAACTCAGAAGCTCAGTCGTGCCATTGTTCACTGTCACGCGTGCCTGAGATTAAAGAGGAAACATTTTTAAACTTCCACTGAGAAGAAACAGCACAATGTTACAAACAGCTAAGGGTGTGTAATTAAGCAATAAGCACTCTCAGTTATGTGCAATGATTTATTATGCTGAAATGGAGTTATCCTAGCCAATCAGAATCAGGAGTGTGATGCATGCAGTTACTGAGGTGCAATTGTTCACTTCTCTTCCCCATTATTCAATTCTTTGCATTCTGGTTGTGGTCCATGACTGTTGTGCTGTTCTTTCTTAGTAACTGTATTGTGGATACGCAAACCACTCTCCTCTGATTGGCTTCTATAATCCCTCTGCCCTGATGGGCTTCTAATCAGATTTTTCAAGTCATTTGCAGGCGACAACGAGGCTTCTCACACTCTTTATCTGAGAGAGAAGAAAAGAAAGCCATACAGCAAAGGAAACAGGGCAACAAAACCCAAAGGGGGAATGGCTGAAAGAAATGTTACAAACCCTTTGACTTACAATAGAAAAAGACATAAAACCCACTACCTTTAAAGAACATTAAGGTTGCAAAGTCAAGTACTCAAAAGTTAGGAAATGCCAGACTTAAGGTTGGCCGTGCAATCATAATATGTTCCCCTTGTGTGTATGCATTATGATGCAGTCTTTAATTACATGATCTCATACTATATTTTCCACAAGACCCATGCTCCATTCAGTGCACTGTATAGACTGTCTTCTGGGGATGAGTAAGGTTTTGCAGAGAATTAGACTGTTTTCTGTAGGGCCCCTGCTTCATTTGTTGCAGAAGTTGCAAAGTGTGTGGCAGATGAAGCAGGAATCTGCAGGCAGAGAAAGGACAGTCTCATGGTTAAAGCAGTTAAGTGCTGCCCTGGAGATCTGTCTGTGCTTAGGCAAATCACTTCAACCAAAATTTGCCTGGGTGGCCTCTAGCTGAGTCAGTTCCTCATTTTCTGGATGCCCAACATGAGAGACCTGGAACAAAATTTGCAAAAGTGTTGAGCACTCCCAACTGCAACTGTAGTGCATTGAAGCTCAGCTTTGGCCATATAAAGTGCTAGAAAAGTGCGAAGTACTCTGAAAAATGAGACCACATGTGTCTTAAGTTGGGCACCCAAACTTAGTGGTGAACAATGTTGATGAGGAAATTAATAATTTTATATTCAGTGCAGGGTTTGGATGGTGTGTGTTAAATAAGGCCTGGGGCCCCACATTAAATGAGGAGGATAATGGGGAATGGGACAGGGGTCCTCTGAAAAAAAAAACATATCACAATGCATACATGTTATACTTAGAAAATGAAAACCAGCAGGATCTCATTCAGGGGATGAGGCAATATGCCATGTTTATTGTGAATACAGAAAAAATCAGAGTAAGCAATCAGTTATAGCTATAACATTCCATTCACTAACACATTCATACACACACACACACAAGTTCTGCAAGGTTGTTATTAGGAGTTGCTCATGCCAAGTCACTGGGCAGATGGCCTGGACACGAAGATGGAGCCGGGTGCCCCTGGAAGTTGGTTGCAGAACCAGACCCAAAGTCCTCAGTCTTTAGGGTCTGTCTTTATAGGGATCCATCCTCACACAAGTCTATGGGGTTTGCCTCATCATGCTGATCTCACGTTTGAAGTGATAATCAATCATGCAGATGGCATAGCAATGACGGTTTTCTTCCGTTCTTCGGCCCCTCTGTCCTTGGGGCGGTTGGGGGTGGATTATGATGTGCCCTCAGGGTTATCACCCAGTGCATTCTTCGGCCAAACGGTCCTATCGTTTGTTATGATTCTAAGGCTGGCACCTCAACTTTTATTACCCATCCAAACATACAGCTGCACTCACACTCTATTTCACTTCACATATTTTCTATCACATCTACATTTTATTACCTATTCATCCTTTAACATAGCCATTCTAAAACCATTGAGGCATGACAGGCTCCAATAGACCCAGTCATACCACTTGTTACATATGAAAAGGAAACAAGCAAGATAGAAATGCTAGAGTGGGGATTAACAGATCTCATTCCTGAGTGCAGGAAATAGTTGTAGCAGCAGTTGTCCTTAATGGTAATCTTATCACTTCAGAACAGGGCATTTCAGGATGTGCTTCTACAATTAACACAGACCTGCAGGCTTTGTAAACTGACAGGCATATTTCAATTAGCAAGCTGAGATGCATATTTCTTTCTAATGGTCAGGCCAAATCCGGGGTCTGTTCTGGGCCATGCTGTCTCACATTTTCCCATAGCATAGATGGATTAACTGTTACTTTAATCCAACACACACAAAGGGGCTGAGCTTTGCGTAGGCAACTTGGCATTTCCCAACTTTTGAGTGTTTGCCTTTGCAACTCTTAAGCATTCTTTTAATGTAGTTTTGTTGTGGTATCATCTCAAAATAAGCTTGCTGATTTTAAAGAGCCTTGCAGTAAGTCAATTCTGAATGAATGTTGCTCAAGTCACAAACTAATAAGGACAGGCAACTTCCTGTGAGAAATATCCAACACTGTTCTATACTAGACAGCATTTCTGAATTCATGGAGATGAAGACTGCCTCACCAACAAGAATTTGGCAAAATATTGAAAGAGCTTATTGGATCAGGAATAAAGCAAAAGGGATGGTCAGAAACATCAACATTTAAGCTTAAGAAGGAACAAATACACTCAGATGTTTATAGCAATATCAACGTGGCCTGTTGGATGAGAGTTGCTGTGGGTGGACCTGATTCCACAATATGCTGAGCCCTCTCAGTTCCCATTAACTTCATTGAATCCAGTTGTCTGCATCTCTCAAGGGCAGGCCCTAAATGCTAAGTATAAGGAAAATCCATTGGCTGAACACTTTAGTCCATATACTGGCTTCTAAAATTACATTTCTATTCGTGTTTCTGTTGCATTCTGGAAATGGTATGGGGTTCCTGTGGTTGGCTTGTACATTTTCATGGATGTTATCCAGATGGTGTGTGTGATAGCAAATAAAAGATAAAATCCTAGCTCTTGCTTACTGTGGTCGTATTAAGATGTTAGGGGTGCTAGCTGTTTTGAGGGCTGCTGAGCCAAGAGGATAGCTCATGGCTGTTGTTGAAGGAGAGGACCTGGTTACCACACCTGAAAAGCATGTGTTCTCTAGTTTGTGTTGAAGCATATGATCAAGGCACTGAGGGGTTTGTCCATATCCCCAAACCATCAGACCACATCCCCTCAATACAGCTTGTGCTGGAAGGTGCATTACATGGGCTTTCCAAGGAAGTATGAGTGGAGAGGGGATGGAACAGGCTCTCTAGAGCACCCATGCAACCTAGGGCAGGATTTGACCGTAAGGACCAAATTGTATCCTGACATACATCACATCCATCTCCATTGAATGCATGGGGTCAACGCCAGTGCAGAGGGATACACTGGTTTAACCAATATCATATTTGAAGTAATTGTATTGGGTTTATAGGCATTACTCCAGATTCACATATATGTAGCTGGGAATAGGATTTGGTTCAAATTTGGGAACAATAAAGTAAGCGTAGTTTAGAATTATTTTCTTAAGTGGCTTCTTGTGCCATTGCTTCTGATGTGATGCATGTATGTGATGCAAAAACATGTTTTATTAGCCACGGCCAACCTAGAGGCAGAGATGGGCCAAAAGCAGGGCCTTGAATCCAACATCCCTGAGCTTTGGTGTGTCCAAAATCTGGCCCTGAATCTAAATTAGATCTTTGTGTCTTGAGCTCCATTGCTGTTGCGGACACAAATGAAACATCTTTAATCTTTTTCTACTTACTGTAAAAGGTTATAGTCACTAATTTCATTAGACAATAACATACTCAGTTGAAGTGAAATGTTTTTATATGGGTGTCGAGAGTCTGACATACAATATTAGGAACAAATCTCTTTATACAGAGTGAAACGGATTTATTTGGGGTTTGCACCCCATTGGGAATTGGGTATCTGGGTGCTGGAGACAGGAGCACTTCTTAAACTGTTTTCAGTTAAGTCTGCAGCTTTTAGGGGATGTGGTTCAGACCTGGGTCTGTGTTTGCAGCAGGCTAGCATGTCTGGCTCAACAAGACAGGGTACTGAAGTCCCAAGCTGCCAAGGAAAACGGGCTCAGAGGCAGTCTCAGCACATCAGGTGGCAGTCCCAAGGGGGTCTCTGTGACCTAACCCGTCACAGAAACTCAAAGAACTTGGCTTGTTTAGCCTAACCAAAAGAAAGCTGAGGGGAGATATGACTGCACTCTGTAAATACAGCAGTGGGATAAATACCAGGGAGGGAGAGGAGTTATTTAAGTTGAGCATCAGTGTGGACACAAGAACAAATTGATATAAATTGGCCATCAACAAATTTAGGCTTGAAATTAGATTAAAGTTTCTAGCCATCTGAGGAGTGAAGTTCTGGAACAGCCTTCCAAGGGGAACAGTGCAGGCAAAAACCTAACTGGCTTCAAGACTCAGCTTGATAAATTTATGGAGGGATGGTATGATGAGTCTGCCTACAATGGCATGTAGCCAATCTGCAACTGCTAGCAGCAAATATCTGATGATGGAACACTAGATGGGGAGCGCTCTGAGTTACTACAGAGAATTATTTCAGAGGTGTCTGGCTGGTGGGTCTTTCCCACATGCTCAGGTTCTAGCTGATACCTAGGGTCTAACTGGAGTCGGGAAGGAATTTTACCTCAGGTCAGATTGGCAGAGACCCTAGGGGTTTTTTCACCTTCCTCTGCAGCATGGGGCATGGGTCACTTGCAGGTTTAAACTAGTGTAAATGGTAGATTCTCTGTAACTCGAAGTCCTTAAATCATGATTTTAGGACTTCAGTACCTCAGCCAGAGATTAGGAGTCTATTACAGGAGAGGGTAAGTGAGGTTCTGTGGCCTGCAATGTGCAGGAGGTCGGATGATCATGATGAGTCTCTTCTGAGCTTAAGGTCTATGAGATACCCATCCTGTTAGAACAATATTGCTGGAATCCTTGGCCAATGTTTTTGAACTTGGGAGCCTAAATTTAGTCTAGATTTTCAGAAGTGCTGAGTACCCACAAATCCCAGTGAAATTCCCAATGAGAGGTGCAGCACAGCACCTTTGAAAGCCAGCTTGTTTTTATTTAAGTGAATAGGTGTGGATTTAGTTGCCTAATTTTAGGCATAATGGTTAGATCATTTGGGCCACAGCATTTAAACACCTGCTTAAGTCTATCCCTAGTCAGCAAAGCATATAACCACATGCTTAACATTAAGCATGTTCTTAACTTCCATTGAAAACTTAAGCATGTGCTTAAGTGTGTTGCCGTGGGCCCTAAATCCATACTTAGCACCTAAAAGAGTGGCTTGATGTTCACAGGTGCAGAGTACCCCCAGTTCCCATTGAACTCTAGCCAAATACCCTAATTTATGCTTTGGTTTCCTTCATAAACTCTCCTTGGAAAAAGCCTAAAACTTTCTTCCAAACTCTCTTATAACTTTCATTTTGATTAAGATGAGAGCTGATTGATTGATTTATTTATTTATCGGCAGAGGAACATTCTCTTCTAATTAATATTTCAGTTGTTAGCCTCTGTTGATGAGTGGCCTCTGGGCAGTCCTGCACACTGCCCCTTGCCCAGTTTCCCCTCTTGGATCCCCAAATAAACTCCACACAGAGTTTTTCCAGTCCAATGATAACAACCCTCCTGAGGGTCTGATTTATTAACTTTATTAAAGTTCAAAACTAAACACTAAAGTCTTTCCTCCAGCCTTTAGCTGGGTACAGCCCAAACTGCCCTGGCTGGGTCAGAGTCCTTCCTGCCTTAGCAGGCTACTCCCAGCTGGAGCAATTCCCCTGGTCTCAGGGTCTTCCCTGCAGGAGCCTCCCTCACTCTGCAGTCTCACTACAGCCTCCTGAGCTGCTGCCTTACTGCAGCCACCTGCTCTTTATAAGAAATTGCCTGATCCCCCTCCGGTGGGGCTTGTTCTGTAATCCAGGCTGGCTTGGCCTCACACTCTGCAGCCCAAGGACAAGCCACTGTATTACAACCTCATTTCATTTATTCACAGCTATAAAATATAATTAGCCATTTTTCATAAAAATAAAAGGCAGTTTCATTGTGGTTTTATACACCATGCCTGTTGGCTGTCTGCTTAATAGACAGCTACATGTATATTGCATCCCTAAATTGTGCTTATTATTTTATATATTTCTAACTGAAATATTCATATAGTACGTCTGAGCAATTCTAGAAGGCATCCATTATAGATACAGGTTCTGGGTTACATTCAGTGCCTGTGCTTGGTTTATTGCCTTCAATGGGCTTTAGAGTATACACAGGATCTCTTTATTTGCGCCTACCTTTCTCAGTGCTCCTTTGCGCTAGCAAATTTTCCTGCAGCGCTTGATGTGTCAAATTACCCTGAATGACGGTAGCTGTAGATTTTTTGTAAAGAGAGGGACTTACCATCCAAACCACACATTAGCAAAAGTTAAACTTTTGCAATACTCCAACTAGTGCTTAGATGGAGGTCTTGACATCATAGGAACTGCCATACTGGATCAGACGAAATGGACCAGTTAGCCTAGGATCCTGTCTCTGGAAGAGACCAGAGGAAAACACCCTGCAGTTGGCAGCTAAGGGAAATGCTATCCCCAGAGAAGGTTCCTTCCTAACAGTCAATAGCTAGATGTTGGCTTATACCTCAAAGCTGAAGGGTTTATATCTGTTCCAAAGCAAATTTGGCCACCTTACTGCTCACTCTCTTGTATAGATGGCTAATGAATATTTGTAGCAATAGGTTAATAGCATTAAGTGGAATATGCAGGGGTTGATTGTGCAAACTGCTCATGCCCCATAATAAAGGACGGTGCCAAATGCCACCCAGGGCATTCTCACATTCTGCTACAGCCCCTCTCCTACTTCCCCCGTATAACTAGCCTGATTTGTTGTCTGCCACATAGGAAGAGGTGGAGCCATGGCTCTGCCTTCTCCCTATTTTTTCTGTTTCCCTTTGGGGTGCCACCGGGGAATAGGGAGAGACCAACCTTTCATCTCCCTTGAGTGTAAGGACTGGAATTCTGCCCAGCTCTTATGCGAGTCACACAAGAAAGAGAGGCTCCTTCTTGCACACCCTCATAAGGAGCAGGAACAATCTGGCCTTCAATTAACAATTCTCCCTTCTGCAGTGCTATTTGCTTGGTGAGTCATAGAGTTTAAGGCCAGAAGGGACTGCCAGATCATCTGGCCCAACGTTTCTCAAATGTGGCCACCAGGGGCCATGACAGCCTCCTGGGAGGTGACGGGGGTGGGGAAGCAAAGCATCGGCCCCTCCTCCTCCCTCTTTGTTGCTCCTGGATGCGCCGCCCTGCACTGCCTCTGGAGAGAGGTGGGGCACAACACTGCAGGAGCAAGGTGAGTTCTTGACCCACCTTGGGGGAGGAGGGTTGGGCGGCAGGCTCCAGCAGTGGGACTTCAGGAACCTGGCCATGTGGCCCCAGGCTCAGATCGTGGGACAGCAGGTACTGACCCACGCCCCCCCCCCCGGCTCTGGCCATGTGGCCCTGGCCTCCAGCTACGGGGCTTCAGCCTCCAGCCCCTGGTTCCAGCTGCATGACAGCAGCCGCTGGCTCCCAGCTCCAGTCATGGGCTCTGGCTGCTCAATGGCAGGTGCTGACCCCCAACTGCTGTTGGCCTCTGGCCCCCAGTTCTGGCCATGCGGTGGCAGGTGCTGGCCCTAGTCTCCAGCCATGCGGCCCTAGCCCCGGGTACTGATCCCCTGCCCCAGCTGCACAGCAGCAGACGCCGACCCGCAGCTCTGTTCCCAGGCTCTGGCCATGTGGTGCTGACCCCTGGCCCTGGCCACGCAGCAGCGAGCGCTGGATCCAGCCACACAGCAGCGGGTGCTGACTCCTGGCTCCAGTTGTGCTCTCCTGGGCTCCAGCGCCCAGCTCCGGGCTCTGGCCGCGTGGCAGCAGGCACTAGCCCTGGGCGCTGACCCACAGCTTTGGCAGCAGGGTCCGATCCCCGGCTTCAGCCACGCAGTTCCTGTGCCCAGCTCTGGGTTCTGGCTGCGGGCACTGAGCCCTGGCCCTGGCTGCATGGCAGCAGACACCAGGCCCTGGCTCTGGCCACACAACAGTGGGGCTCATCACCCACCCCCATTGTCCCTGGCCCCCACTGCCTCCCAAGCCCTGTATCATAGAATCATAGAATATCAGGGTTGGAAGGGACCTCAGGAGGTCATCTAGTCCAACCCCCTTGTCTAGGCTGCTTCCCCACTCTGAACTTTAGGGTACAAATGTGGGGGCCTGCATGAAAACTTCTAAGCTTAACTACCAGCTTAGATCGGGTCTGCTGCCACCACTCCCAAAGTGCTAATTCCCTTCCCTGGGTAGCCTTGAGAGACTCTTCACCAATTCCCTGGTGAATACAGATCCAAACCCCTTGGATCTTAAAACAAGGAGAAATTAACCATCCCCCCTCCTTTCTCCCACCAACTCCTGGTGGATCAAGATCCAACCCCCTTGGATCTAAAAACAAGGAAAAATCAATCAGGTTCTTAAAAAGAAGGCTTTTAATTAAAGAAAAAGGTAAAAAACATCTCTGTAAAATCAGGATGGGAAATAACTTTACAGGGTAATCAAACTTAAAGAGCCCAGAGGACCCCCCTCTAGCCTTAGGTTCAAAGTTACAGCAAACAGAGATAAACACTCTAGCAAAAAGCTACATTTACAAGTTGAGAAAACAAAGATAAAAACTAACACGCCATGCCTGGCTGTTTACTTACAAGTTTGAAATATGAGAGACTTGTTCAGAAAGATTTGGAGAGCCTGGATTGATGTCTGGTCCCTCTCAGTCCCAAGAGCGAACAACCCCCAAAACAAAAAGCACAAACAAAAGCCTTCCCCCCCTCCCCAAGATTTGAAAGTATCTTGTCCCCTTATTGGTCCTTTGGGTCAGGTGTCAGCCAGGTTACCTGAGCTTCTTAACCCTTTACAGGTAAAAGGATTTTGGAGTCTCTGGCCAGGAGGGCTGTTACCCTTCCCTTTATAGTTATGACACCCCTACTCAAAGCAGGACCAATTCCCAACTAAATCATCCCAGCCAGGGCTTTGTCAAGCCTGACCTTAAAAACCTCTAAGGAAGGAGATTCCACCACCTCCCTAGGTAACCCATTCCAGTGCTTCATCACCCTCCTAGTGAAAAAGTTTTTCCTAATATCCAACCTAAACCTCCCCCACTGCAACTTGAGACCATTACTCCTTGTTCTGTCATCTTCTACCACTGAGAACAGTCTAGATATATCCTCTTTGGAACCCCCTTTCAGGTAGTTGAAAGCAGCTATCAAATCCCCCCTCATTCTTCTCTTCTGCAGACTAAACAATCCCAGTTCCCTCAGCCTCTCCTCATAAGTCATGTGCTCCAGCCCCCTAATCATTTTTGTTGCCCGCCGTTGGACTCTTTCCAATTTTTCCACATCCTTCTTGTAGTGTGGGGCCCAAAACTGGACACAGTACTCCAGATGAGGCCTCACCAATGTCGAATATCCATCCCCCCCTCCCAGGACCCTGCTGCCTTCCTGGCCTCACATCCATCCCTGCCATTGCCCCAGGCCCCCGCTGCCTCAGCAGCCCGGCATCTATCCCTCGCATTGTCCGAGGCTCCCCGCCCGCTTCCCCGGGCCCCGCATCCATCCTATCATTGCCTCTGGCCCCTGCTGCTGCCCCCTTCGCCCCCCCCCCATCCAGGGCTTAATGGGTCCTGGGGCTTGCTGAGATAAGTGATATTAACAAACATGCAGGCACTAGCATACTAGCATACCTAGATACTTACTAGGTATCTGTGAAAAGTGATAGTTGCCTGTTTGTTAATATCACATCACTTTTCATTAGCCTCCCAGGTATCTACTAAGTGTGATGTGATATTAACAAATATACAAATATCATGGATGGGACGGGGGGAGAGGGAGGGCACGAAGGTGAAGGCAGCATTATTTTTGTTATTGAGTCTGCCCAAAAAACCTACAAATATACATTACAATGATTTGGATGTGAATCTGTGCATATTTAATTGTTTTTTCTAAAATTAATTAAGTATTTTAGGAAAAAATTGTCAGTGCAGCCACCAGTGAGAGTTGGTGGCCGCACTCTGAGGCCACCAAAAAATTTGTTGTGAGAACCCCAATCTACCCTGACCACCTGTGTATCACAGACAACCAACACCACCAAGCACCAGCACACTAACCTCAACAACCAGAATTAGACCCAAACGTTATAGCCCAGTGGTGGGGCAACAATGCACCAGTGCAGTGCCTCCTGCTGCTTGTCCAGGGAATTAGCTCTTTTCCAGCTCCCGAGCACCTCTGCCGGCTAATATCTCACCTGCCACTGGACCCCGTGTCCCTCCTGGTGCCCTTTGCCCAGGGGTTCTGCCCTCCACAATACCCCCTCACTCTGGGTCTCCCCTCCCAGGGGAACCCCGTATCCCCACCTTGCCTTAATGGCTACTGTCAGTCTCTCTGTTGGGACCAATGCTGATTTTGTTTCATATATTATGTATTTTATGTGCACTGATAGAAAGTGCCAAATCTCACAAGATTTGAAGGGGGGGAAATGGCCCAGCAGAGAGGGACTGGAGTTCTGTTCAGCCTACGCTTGGCAAGCTGGTCAACTGACTGGTGAAATAATGTCAGTTAACCACCTATTACTTGATCAAGTATTATCAAATATTCCAGCAAAAATGCCCTGACATTTTTGGTTGCATCATGGTGTCATCTGTTAGAAAGCCTATTTAAATATCTTGATCTCTCATTTTACTATACTACATGCTTATACCACCTGTTGGGGAAAAGGTGAACTAATTGAAAACTGAGCTCTTGATTGGCTGGAATCTTTTGGAACAAACATTGTATGAATGTACATGGTGGTTTACAAAGTACTTGAAACAAGTTGAAAGCTTACAATCTAAAATGACTAGACAAAAGAAATTAACTCAGAAGGGAGTGGGTGGAGGGAGAAGAGGATTCACAGTTATTAAACCTCCTACCCACAACACAAAGAGAAAAGATGCACAGTCCTTAAGCCTCACAGTTTCACAGTTATTAACCCCCCAGCACCTCCCCAACCCTCAACAAAGAAAACAACGTATGTTAAATGCCCATGCAAATAAGCCTCCACTCTTTCATCTCTGAAAGTGAAGTTAATTCCATTTTTTTATCTTCTAATAAGAATTTTGCTACTCTGCTTCAGCATCAAAAACTCCTACTCCAGGAAAACCTTCAGATGTTCAGCAAATTGGTATTAAGAGGTTTTTAGATAGAACACCTCATGACCTGAAAAAGAAACTTGACCGTATGTTTGCTAGCAGTATTTATGCCAGCAGCATACCATTTCATATAGATGAAAACTTTTATGCTAGAACTTTTTCATAAATTGCATCCAATTTACAAAATACCAAGTAAATTAACGCTTTAAAATATTTTACCATTTTTGACATTATTTGACCAACGTTTGTGCAGTCAATCAACCAATTATTTTTCAGACGGTCAAATGTCCAGCCCCAGCTGAGCCCCATTTAACAAGTACAAGTGCAGGGGCTATGAACTCTTTTTTCCAGAGTGGAATTCCAGTCAGAACTTTCAGTGGCTTTCAAAGTACACATAACCCCATAAACAGGGCAGGAGGAAAAGCTAGTGGAGACTGCTGGAAACAGTGCTATCTCCAATCTGGACCTGCTGGAGAATTAGCGAGTCATGAGCAGTTAACTCCCTCCAGTGAAGCAGTGGTAGATCTTGGGTGGTCTGTTGGAGGCCTTCCTGCTTCAACATACTATCAGGATGCTCAAAAGGGGGCTATTAGAATCCTGTATAGCGCCACCAGAGCTGCAGAGTGTTCACCAAAAGTAGGAGTTATACACATCCTTGGGAAATTCGGCAATTATGCGACATCTGTGAATTGTGTTGCATTTGTTACCCCAGACCTGTGAAGAAATTGACAAGAATGGCGCAACAAATTGAAGCTGGAAAATGAAAACACAATGCTATCCTGTTGTTTAATGAATGATTTATTCTGTGCTTATCCAAATGCTTCCAAAGTGCCTTCATCTCATGTGTTATCAGTCATTATTAAGGGTGCTTGCGCAATCCCAAAAGCTATTAGTCCTAGTCATTGGAGTGAATTCAAGATACAGCCTAGTCATCTAATTTTTCCTTTTTTTAAAATAAAATAGTGCTTTTGGATTTTGAGTCTTTGGTTGAGGAAAACTATTTCAATAGACTATTCAGCTATGTAAAGAGACTGAACATGGAAGGCCGGATCCTCAGCTGGTATAAATTGGCATAGCTTCATTGACTTCCATGGAGCTACAGAATTTACATCAGCTGAGCACGTGGCCTCAGTGTCTTTTCAGATTCCTTTTAATGAACTCTTTTCATACAGGAAAGCATGTAGCTCTGCTGAACTTGACTTCACTTTAAAATATTGTAAGCACTGGTAAAAATTTGGTTAGATTTTCAGCTGCAAAGACTCAGCAGCATCTGGTGGTAGCAATTACCTGTGACATTGACTGATTTATTGATTAAAGGGGCCTAGAAAACAAATGAAAGGCATTTTCTCCATGTTTCAATGGAATAGAAGCATCCAAGAGCAACTAACTAAATCCTTTCTCAATTTCCCAGGCTTGACATGGTACTAAGATTAAATGACATGCCTCCTCCTATCAGCTTATTTAACATAGCTGGAAATCATGCCCCTGTGCAACAAAGCAGGATAAGGCAGTGCAAAATAACAACAACAAAAACAGTCTGAGGAAAGATGGCTTTTATACCTCTTGCATTTTTTAAAAGGGAAATGAAACCGTCTCAATTACTTTTCTGTGGAAGAGTGCACTTGGGCCACTGGCTATTTCCCCCTCTCTTCTTGGTAAAAGAACATTCATTTCAATGGCTGGAGTTAAACCCCAGTCTTTTAAAGACAGGTCCTCATCCTTTAAGTTGCATGGCATATATGATTTTTATGGGTATTACAGTAGCACCAGAAGCCTGAGCAGGTAACAGAAGCTGGGCTCCATACTAACACATAGTGAGAGGCAGCCCCTCCATGACGAGCCTACAGTCCAAAGGGACAAGATAGACAAAGGGCAGGAACGGAAATATCATTTTACAGCCACAGAACTGAGGCCCAGAGAGATTTAAGGGTATAATGTACAGAAGGGCCTAAGTGACTTAGATGCGTAAGTCCAATTTTCAAATGCAACTAAGGGCCAGATTGTCAAAGGCATTTAGGTACCTAAAGATGAAGGTAAGCAGCGAATGAGTTTTTGAATAACACCTAAACCAGTTAGGCATCTAACTCACGTAAGTGTCTAGTGGGGTTTTCAAAAGAGTCTATCTGCCTAAATGTCTTTGAAAATCTGAACTTTAGGCACTTAGGCACCTAAGTCCTTTTGACTTTCCCATTGACATGGGCTCCTAAGGGCCAAATGCAGGTATTGAAAGATGCAGATAGGAACCTAGTGGAATTTTCAGAAGTGCCTAGATGCCTAAGTCATTGATTTCCCACTAGGCATCTATCAGCATCTTTAGGCACCTAAATACCCTTAACAATCTAGTCCAAAAATACCTAACTCCCATTGATTTTGGGAGTTAGACACCTAGGCCAAGATTTACAAAAAGATTTAGGTGTCCAAGTTTCAGGCTCTACTATGATTTACAAAACTCTTGCTAAACCCAGTAGGTGCCTAAACTCACTTGGTGCCTAAATTTTTAAAACATTCCCTAGGTTCCTGCTTCTGCCCTTCCTGCCTAAGGTTTATGTCTCTGGGCAAACTGGAAAATGCTGTCTCCTCACACAACATTTTGAGGGCCAGTTTGGTGATGCGAACCCCGTTGCAAAGACATGAGGGCAAGGAAAGCACTCATTTAAGACTGTAATTATGGTTAATTAAAGAGGGGTGGGGTGCTAGGGAAGGGGAAGCCAGAAGCCTTCATCTCCTATCCAATGGCCAGCCTTACTTGCAGTCTATACACATCCTGGGTCATAGACTACTTCCTGCTAATACCCTTGGGATATAAACCACCTAAAGAGGTAGGGCAGGAGTAGGGCTGTCTCAATACTAGCAAAAGTGGTCAGCCATGGAGTGCCCAGAGTGCAGAGAAAACAACATCCATAGAAGGATACTCCTGTATGTCTATTCTAAGAGCAAATTGACGGCCTGTTAGAACTTCCCTTTGGTGTATAACAACACCGCAGTCCTGCCTGTTGTCAGAATGCAAGAAGGGCTGTGTGGTGTTGCAGCCACATGCCTGATGTCACAGCAGATGCAGAAATAATCTGTTTGGTTCTGATTCCTAGGACATCGTATGGTGGGGCAGCTGACCCATACACATAGATGGAGGGTTAAAGCAGTCCTCAGGGAGGCTGCGCAAAACCCAGCCAATGGGAGGAGGGCGTGTAGAGAGCCAATCAGGAGAAGGTTTGTTGGAGAAGCCAATCAGGGCCAGGGAAGGCCATATAAGAAAGGCTGGAGTAGAAGGGAGAAGGACTGGCTGCCTTAGAGGAGTACCTTAGATAGAGCAGTGCTGGGCAGGATCAGGGGAGCAATATGAAGCTCTAGACTAAGGTCTGCCAGACTGAGGCCCTTGATATAAAGAGCTAGGGGAGTGCTAGGGCTATGGGGAAGTGGCCCAGGGAAATAAGCAGTGGGAGTTGGAGGAGCGGCAGCACGTGGCCATTGACTATAGGGACCCTGGGTTGGGGCCCGGAGTACCGGGCAGGCCAAGACTCTCCACCCCCCGTCCTCCCACTTGCCACAGAGGTGTGGCCAGTATTTGGACTGCAGTTCACCCCTTGAGGTGAGGGGCTAGACCAAAGGCTATAGTAGGCTGCAGCAGCAAGTGAATGGACTAGAGACAGCTGGTTCCCCCGGAAGGGGGGAGAAAGCGGAGTGGGGCACAGCCAGAGAGCTGTGCCTAGAAGAGGATGCTGCGGTCCAGGGAGCAACGTGGTCTTAGAGGTGGAGCAGAAGTGACGGTGATGAGACACCACTAGAAGAAGGTACACCGGCAATCAAGAGCTAATTCCCAGGACGGCCACCAGGAGGTGCCGAGGTGGTGAGTCCCATCCTGTCATATATGCTAAGCACCCCTGGGAGGCACTGATTGTCCTCATTGCATACTGTTTTCAGTAGGAATTGAGGGCAATCAGCATCTCACAGTATTGTGTAATTGTTAATCATGCCTATTCTCACTAGAGTTTGGTTGTTGACTTAAATGGGACGAGCAGCAAGCCAATGTTTGGAATTCATTTTCTACTTTGATAAGTATCCAGAAGTTTGGACTCTTATTCATACTATGCAATGCTCCTGACACTGAAAAGCAGGGCTAAAAACATAGTGAGACCAGATTCCCCCTAATGGTATTTGTTATTTCTTCTTCTGGTCATGGCCAGAAACACCAAAAGAATGATCTTCCTCCTGGTAGTTTGAAAGTTCTATTTCCAGCCAGAAACCTGGAGTGAAAGGCACAAGATATCCAAAGGTTTTGGAAGCATAACAGTGATTTGGTCTGAGCTCTTTTCTAGAAACGGGTGAGGCTCCATTGGTGCTTTTTTCTTTTCTTTTTTACTATATTACAAAATTAGGTAAAGATGGCTGCATGTTTAATGAAGCAGTGTCTCTTTAAGAGCTAACTGCCATGTCCTGCAAACATTTGAATGACTTTATTCACTCGAGTAGTTGCACTGATGGGGGGGGGGGAGGGATTATTCATGTGAGTAAAATTAGGCATATGGGTAAGTATGCAAACACTCAAAAGATGAATTTGAAACAATTCAGAATAATGTGGGAAATTGGCTGTAATATAGGGCAATCCGAAATATTTTTTCAATATTCAGGATCAGGAAAGAATATCTCTGTTTTTTAATCATATGAAACGTCCTCTAGCATCAGATTTGGCTAACTACAGCAAGGATGAATTAGGACATGGAAAAGACAGATCGGCTGCTGAGAGGATCGGCTAGATCAAGTAACAAGATCAAAAGCCAACATTAAAACTGAATTGGCAAATAGTATGCCCTTTTGGAGTATGGTATGAAGGATAGATATTAATCTGATGGCCATGTCACTGTGCCTCAGTGGGTCACAGCTGAGAATACCAGATTCAGAACAAACTGCTGAGAAATAGGGCAGACTCACCCCAAACTGGTGGTTATTCTATCATTACAGTAGATATATCAAGCCAGTAACAAAAGTAAATTTCTGTCTCACCACACTGTTAACAAGAAATCAAAAATGCAGTCTCCTTAAGCATTCTAGCCCTCATCTCACCACCCAGACATTGGACTCTATGATGAGTGGTTACTGAAAACCAGTTTCATCACATATAGAGTCCTTCTAATCCCAAGAGATCAGCCACACAGCCAGGTCAGTATATAATTCAGATCTCAGCCAATAATCACACTGCTGCCAATCCTTTAGTAACTAAATTCTAAAGGTTTATTAATAAAAGCAAAGAAGAGAGTTAAAATAGTTAATAGATAATATACATACAGTAATTGCAATTATCAGAGTAGCAGCCGTGTTAGTTTGTATCCACAAAAACAATGAGGAGTCTGGTGGCACCTTAAAGACTAACAGATTTATTTGGGCATAAGCTTTTGTGGGTAAAAACCCACTTCTTCAGATGCATGGAATAATTGCAATGTTCTTGCATCAGGTTTGTAGCAGCGATGTTAAAGACTGTTAGCTTGTAAAGTCTCTCTAGTAACTTCCAAAAGATTGGAAGATCCTCAGTCCATAATTCAATATGCTCCTTTTAGTTGTAAATCCACAGTCCAGAGAATCAGGCCATGAAAGAGGCAAAATGGAGTTAGCCCCAGGGTCTTTTATACCTTTTGCCATGTGCCTGGAAATTTTCTGGTCACAGCCTCTGTTTGTGGAAAGTTACTGGTCTAAGATGGAGTCCAGAATCACATGAGCATATCACGTGTCTTTACATGGCTTGATGATGGGGGGTACCCATTGGTCCTTTGGAGGCTGAGGCATCTGCAGGAAGAGATATCTGGGCAAAATGAGTTTCTTCTATCGCCCATTATGGGAACTAGGTGTCTTTTATGGGCTATCAGGCTTGAATAGTCCATTTACAATAAGCTGGCCAGACTGGATGTAAACTACCTCATCGGTGTTATCCCAGAAATATAATCACATGTATATGATACAAATCCCTGGCCAATATTCATAACTTCAGATACAAAAATGATACGTGGATTTAAACAGGATAATCTTATTTAGCAAATCATAACTTTTCCATTGACACCTTACATGACATGCTTTGTACAAGATTTGTTGCAATTGTTTAACAGTGGCAATATCAATGATATGAATGGTCAGACTTCAATCATACAGCATCACAGGCCAGCACTACTCGCCTAAGCAAAAGACTATTCTTTCATGTTTTGGAGTCATAGAATTTAGAGATATTTCAGTATTTACTATCCCACAAGGAAGCTTAGCACCATTGTAAACAAAAGGCTTAATTAGTTTTCTTTCTCCCTGGTGCACAGCTGGTTAAAACAATTTCTGGCTTATATATTGCAGCTCCAGGGAAGCTCAAATGGATAGAATGCAGTGGATGTACTTGGTATTTTTTCTGTGCTGGCAAATCAATAGTCCTCATGACATTAAAGCCTGGACAAGAATGGGGTTCTGTGTGTCAAACCTATTCACAAAAATGCTACAATAATGGATGGGCCAAGGACTTGATCTTAGAGTTCCTCTGCAGGAAAATCTCCTACTGAAGTCAGGAGTGTCTTTTATTGTACAAGGACTGCAAAACTGTTCCCAAAATATTTATAACACTAAGCATCAAACACACTGAAATTGCAAACAGGACAATTCTTTTAGCGTACAGATGTTGCAGGACCGCCCGGGGGGGGGGGGCAAGTGGGGCAATTTGCCCCGGGCCCCACAGGGGCCCCCACGAGAATATAGTATTGCAACTTTTTTTTATGGAAAGGGCCCCCGAAATTGCTTTGCCCCGGGCCCCCTGAATCCTCTGGGCAGCCCTGAGATGTTGTGACAAGTACCAAATGCATGTTTAAAAGGCTTGTCATAGAATCACAGAAATGTAGGACTGGAAGGAACCTCGATAGGTTATCTAATCCAGTACCTGCATTGAGGCAGGACTAAGTATTATCTAGACCAGGGGTCGGCAACCTTTGCTTATGTAAAGAGTCCCTTTAAGTTCAATGGGTAAAGCTACCCACATGTTTAAATTGTGCAGGATCAGCCCACAGGTCTAGATATTGCAAATGCTTAAGTCAGTGGATGTATTGCTTTAACTGCAGCAGGATCAGGGACTAACTCTTTTATAAAGTATCAGCTGACATAATGGTATCTGACTAAGTTAATCAGTGTTTATTGAAATGTCATTATACAAAACAAGGAAACAATCAAAACAAACAACTAAAGTAATTAACATAATTATCTTTAAATCACTGTGGGAGCAAATATGCACAGTCCATATTTTCCACGGCATGTTATTTATGGTTGGTGTGATTCTCTGAGCTGTCTATGTACTGGACAAACTAAAAAATGATTTTTGAAAAATTCCTAAAGGCAAATGTACATTTTAAACAACTACTTTAAAGTGGTTTAGGTGATCAGCCTTGTCAAAATATTCGGCTGGGCCTATGGTATGCCTCCTATTTGTGCTGACCCTGAATACAATAATTGTTGGCTATAAAGAACAAGCCCAAGGAAACCACTGAAATGTGAACATCTGGGATTTCTGAAAGCCAAAGCTCCAATGGGATTGCTAGAAGCATCATAAACAATCCTGCAACACGAATCTAAACTGAATGTTTTTTTTACTTTTATTTTAGACGAAGGGGTGGGGGTTGGGGTGGAGGTGGAAGAAAAGGGATTATTGACAGCGGTGACAGAGCAAGGAGAAAAAGGAAACACTGAAAAGAGGAAGGGAGAATGAATCAAGGTGAAAAGTTGAAGCTCTCAAGCCAGAAATGTTAAACATGTACCATACTCATACAGAACTCTTACTGAAATGAAAGGCAGCTTTGCATGACTAAGGGTACGTCTATACTTACCTCCGGGTCCGGCGGTAAGCAATCGATCTTCTGGGATTGATTTATCGCGTCTTGTCTAGACGCGATAAATCGATCCCGGATCGATCCCGGAAGTGCTCGCCATCGACGCCGGTACTCCTGCTCCGCGAGAGGAGTACGCGGAGTCAACGGGGGAGCCTGCCTGCCGTGTGTGGACCCGCGGTAAGTTCGAACTAAGATACTTCTCTTCAGTTACGTTATTCATGTAGCTGAAGTTGCGTATCTTAGTTCGAAGTGGGGGGTTAGTGTGGAACAGCCCTTAGGCAAAAAGGTGTTGATCCTTATTTAATGGCAGAGAAGTAAAGAGGAAGCATGACTTCATCATCCTCAACCTTGAGCAGTCAAAAGTCATCATGCATTGATTCCCGCCAAAATCATGAGATTGATATAGAAACATTACATTAAAAAATTGGGTTCTCGTTCTTTGCCTTCTGAGCTTTAAGGGTTCAGCGGGGTCATGTTTTCAGGCTTTTCACCACAAACATGAGGGATTTAAAAAGAAAAAAAATTCTAAGTGAAACCTGAGGTTCTCATGTATTCACTGATTCCAGGAGCTGGGCTTCAAGAAAAACACCAAATATCACTGACTTTATTTTTAGCTATTAGCCTAAACAACCACAAGCTCAGAACCAGCTCCAGCAGGGAATTAATTGACAAGCAAAAGTACTTTACAGCTCCCTAGGTTGTCTCCTAAAGACGTTCCCCACAGCAGAGACATAGGGCTGGATCCTCAGCAGGTATAAATCAGCATAGCTCCATTAAAATCAGTGGAGCTACATCAATTTACATCAGTCTGGAATCTGACTCTGAATCTATTTTTAAAAGTCCATACCAACACCCCCCCGTCCGCCCCCCCCCCCCCCGCCCCAACAAACACTAAATCTAAAGCGGACAAGATTTGCTTTGATTCTTCATTTGGCTCCATCTAGGGCCCTGCCACGTGTTAGAGCAGCACCAAGCACAATGGCCAGGGCCGGCTCCAGGCACCAGCTTGCCAAGCAGGTGCTTGGGGCGGCCACTTCGGAGAGGGGCGGCACGTCCAGCTGTTCGGCGGCAATTCGGCGGACGGTCCCTCACTCCTGCTCGGAGCGAAGGACCTCCCGCTGAATTGCCGCCGCAGATCGCGATCGCAGCTTTTTTGTTTGGTTTGGTTTTTTTGTTTGGCTGCTTGTGGCAGCCAAAACCCTGGAGCCGGCCCTGACAATGGCCCCTAATTCTGGTGGGAGCTTCTGAATGTGTTACAGTAACACCAGAAATGTCTTCTATCAGGGGTCCAGACAGTCAAATAGGCCCAGTTCCTTAAAGCTATTTAGGTGCTGCTCTGCTCAGCGTTGCAATGCATAATCCTTACATGGCCTGCTGGCTAGTGGAATTTTCAGTTCTGAGTTAGGGGTCCAGGCTCTTCATACAATGCATAAGATGGGAACCACCTAAGCTAGCTAGGAGTAAAATGCTGAGTGGGGAGGGGGAAGGTTTAAAGTGCCTCAGTGACTGAGCTGGTGCAGTTGGCTGACATGCCAGACACAGGCAACTCCCTTTGCTCAGGATCTGCATTGTGAACCCTCTTGTGGAATCAGATAACTGACCCAGGTCATCTGCCCTCAATCACCCAAACCTCTAACTAAGCACTTAGGGAAGAAGAGGGAGACAAAACCCAGGCAGCCTCTCAAGGCAGTTGATTACCCTGTCACAAGGTGGTACTGCAGTATTAAAGAATAAAATAATGTATTAACCCTCAAAGGTCACGTATTTTATTTAACTGTGGCAAATGTAATATCCATAAGCTTTTATTTAATGAGATCTACATATAACTCAGTGCAAGTCCCTGTAGATTAGAAATCATCTTCGTTTTATTTAGTTGGTTCATATCACCACATGTGAGAACGCCATGAAAAGAGATAGCTCTGAAACCAAGAGAAGGCTGCAGCGTTTTATGACATGGCTCTCCGTCAAGACACAGGCAGGTCACTGTGTGGTTTAAGTGAGGCACGCCTAGATGGCAGGTCACGTTTAAAAACCAGCTTGTGGAATGCTTTTTGCATCACAAAGAGGAATTCCATCTGCCATGAAACACTGCAAAATCGTGCTGTCCGTATTGATAAAGGAGGCAGGCATGTGGTATGCCTTACCTTGGGGATTCCAGGCCGGCAGTCCTGCCTGCTACTACCCTAGAAACCCAGCTCCTGCTACAATGGCTAGCCTGCATGCTCTCCCACCTAGACACAGACTATGCACCCAGCCAATACTTCCCGTTGGTTGGCAGTTATTCTCTGCATGGGGGCAGAGGGAAGGAGCTTGTCATCCCTTTATAGGATCTGTGTAAAAGTGTTAGGCAAAAATGTCAGTGCCCCAAATAAATATTAAAACAACCTCCATCTCCAAAGGGATTTACTTCCTATTGCCACTATGTTGCTGTTACTATTTATTATGAACATTGTGATAGCGTCTAGGAGACCTAGTGATAGACCAGGATGCCGTTGTGCTAAGTGCTGTACAAACACAGAGCAAAAGATGGTCCCTGCCCCAAAGAGCTTGCAATCTAAGCATAAGACAAGAGATGACAAGTGAATGTAGACTTTCTGATTGGGGAGTATGCACAGGATAGGCAGCGGCCTCAGCAAACCAGCTGTCTAATTGTTGTCAGGTTAATTGTAGGCATCCGAAAGGAGGGATGGAAAGGAGGATAGTGAGTTTTGCAGATGTTTATGGGGAGCTCCTGCCAAGCATGAGGGGCAGTAGGGGAGAAAGCACAAAGGTGTTTGTTTGAAAATGCAACAAGTGCATGCTGAAGGCATCCCTGGTAGAGTGGCACCTGGAGTCGATGTCTCAATAGCGAATGAGACATGATAGGTGGGATGGGTGTAAGCCGTGAAAAGGAAGAAAAGTAGCTTATATTTGATGCGATGGAGAGAGGGGAGGGATGCAAAGAGAGAGGTGACATGGTCACTATAGCAGTATTAGAGTGCCCAGTGTCAGAGTGCTGGCTAGGAATTGCACCCCTCCACAGATCATCAATGGAGGAGAGGCAGTGTTAGAGGGTGTGGGGATGAGGGTGTGCACAGGCCAGCCATGATGAGCAGCACTCCTCATGGGCATGTGCAGCTTTCCGGAGTGCTAGCAGAGAGTGGCCATAATTGGTTACTTCCCAACAGTGTTGCTGTGTATTTTGACCCAACCCCAGGGCAGTGGGCTGGAAACTCTGCAGCAGCATCAGGTAAATTAAAAATGGAGGGACTTTAAAATTTGAATTTAAATGTGACAATGAATAATGTAATCAATACAGTATCCCTTGTGTTACTTGATGGGGACACTGTGCTAGCACAGACTTCCTCTGAGCCTCAGTCACATGGTTACATTTCACTAATTACTTAGTGTATGTATAATAGGTATTGGCATTCTGGGCAGAATGAAAGATTTGCTAATGTTAAAGATATTAATTGTCTTCTGCATCCATCATTCCGTTTTTCAGAACACGTCTCTGTTTTCTTTGTAACTGAAGATGTTTCAGTTCTCTTTAAATGCCGCTGGCCTTGAGTCTGTCATTTCTTTCTGCCCATTTCATCTTTTCTTCCTTTGAAGATTCCTCTGCAGGCATTTAGTTGCTTGTATAGAAAAAGCCAAGATTATCTCTGTTTGTGGTGGTGTTTTTTGAGGATAATCAAGCCGGTCTGCTGAATTCTAACTGAGTTAGACCTATGTTTGCACAAACAGAATTCATAGATTAGAGTGAATTTAAATCTTTAATCTTTCAAAGTGATTTTTTTTAAACTCATTATTATTATTAGGAAATAATTTCCAGATGACTCTATGGACTAATAACAAGGGTTAATTATATACTATAATGATCATTCAGTTACAAAGACATATGGGGTATTCAGAGACTGTAGAATACCAATTCCGAGGGGAGGCTTTTTTAACCTTTTGCTAGTACCTATTTGAAGCCTCATATACCCCTAGTACCTGAAAAATATTCATGACAAAATAAAAATGCACACAAATCTCATCCAGAAACTGTCAGGAACAACCTGGGGAGCTGATGCAAAAACTCTATGGACCTCTTCACCTACCTTTGTCTACTGTACCGCAGAATATTGCATGCCCCTCTGGACACTGTTCCCACACATCATTTGTCGACTCTCCACACTGTCATGCAGATTGATTTTACTGTGCCTATAACAATGACACAACCATGGCTTCTTATACTGGTCCATATCCATCATGTCAAATTTATTGCAACATGAGAATTCTTCAGGAGTTCCACTGTATTCATGTATTGGAAGATCCTTGTTTCCTTGAAGACCTAAACAATCTATCAAGATTCTTGCTCAAATCCAGAAAACCTTTTTTGCTTGCAGGAGAAGAGCTCGAAGACTTGGGTTTCCCCCCAAAGGCCAATGGCGAGCAAGGTAGAAGGACATCAGCATCCCGAATAAACACCTCCTCAAAAACCCAACCAAACTAAACAGGGTCTTTTCACTCCTATGGAAAATATGGTCCACTTTGAATCACATCTGCACATCACATGGCAGATGCTCCTACTTTCTACATAAATGGGGACTGAGACACAATCCTAGTTGTGACTGTGGTAACGGACTTCAAACTATGGAACACCTGGCCAATCAATGTCCCAAACAATCATATCTTGGTGGTATCTCTGCCATCCACTCTGCGTGACCTGAAGCAATCAATTGGATCATCAGTCTAGACTTGGACATCTAACAATACTGGTTTTTTAAGCCATATAAAAGGAGTCCCTATTTTTCTATGTAGTACCCAATGCACAATGGGGGATATTCACTCTTGTGCAGAGGGCTGTCCCAAGGCCTATATATCATTTAAACCCCATGTAAGTCCTTGAAACAGGTCATGAATGGGACTTAAGTGGGACTTAAGTCAGCAGACATATCTATTTTGCACAGGGCTGTATTCAGGTTACTTTGGTAGATATGTGTCAGATGGCCATTGTAGCTATATAAAAGATATAAGCGCACACTTGAAGAAAGCAATCTTTCAGGAGATTGGGAATATGTAGAGCCTTCCACCTCTAGGTCACTGCTTTGAATTCAGTCCTATGTGGTAATGACCAAAAGTCATTGCTAACTGTGTGCTGTTCCATCATGCACTCTGCAAGATGACCTGATGGTATCGCTCACATTCTTAGTAATGAAAGGGTGTTCAGAAAAAAACAGAACAACCATGGCAGGTGACAGCTACTGATGTCCTGCTTGGCAATCTCAGCAGAAGGGCCAAGGCTGAGTGTGATTGAAGGCTGAACTACCCTCTTGCCCCTAGATATTGTCCTTCCAGGTCAATGGTGGCACTGCTGCCACCTGTGTGTATCTGTTCTTTGAAAATAGAGAGAACTTCAGTACATGGGGTTGTTAATTATGCAGCTTACACAAGCAATACATTTGCTTTTAAAATGTAATGCAAAGAGGGCTGGGCGTGCTTAGCTTTATCATGTCTCTCCCTTAAGGAGGATGCTTACACTGTTTTCCATTGTTACCTCTACCTTCTTCTGCATTTACTACTCTGTGTGTTACTGTGTTTCTGAATAGAGGGGTACAGAGGTTTAAGGGTAGCCTGATCAATTACTACACTTATAAGATTATTTGTTGGGGTGCAGGATGCATTTGCCACAAATGACAGGTTCTTTCTCCAGGCAGTTACTTAGTTAGTGGAGAAGATGGAATTTGGCAAAACATACAGAGAAACTTTAGTCAATACAAAACTATAATTGAAATCAACAAAAAGATCAAAATACTGAAATATAAGAGTAAGATAAATGCAATAATGTGGTTTCCTGTATTGTTGATACTTATAATCTTTCCTTGTACATACTTACAACTTATGGAGGCCATTCAAAACCAAGATAGAAGGCAAAGTAAGTGGAAGCTATCAGAATGGAGTTCTTGATTCAGTTTACACTGTTCTGGGGACCTGACCAACCCCCCAAAATGAGTACTAGGTGTGGTATTTGATACCCTTCTTTATGATAATAGTTTGGATATAGACCCATATTTGATCCTTCACCCTGGTTATTACAAAGGCATTACCTACCCTTATCCATATGTGACCTTTGGGGGTGTCCATAATTAAGCATCTAGCATTAATATTCATGACTTACACCAGTCATTGTTTACTAATTTATATGCATAGATGAGATTTAACTGACTTGATGTGGCACAGCCATCTGATTGCCAAAGCCCCCCAAAAAACAGAATGCTGTGGTGTACTGTATCCTTTGTGATCACTTGTCTGCCGTCTCGGAATAAGAGTGCAGAATTTGACCTAGTTATCTCTATTGGTCAACACTATTTCAGCTAAATCACAGGCCTTAGCATAATTGCTTCCACAAGGCCTCATGTTAATACAACAGGCCCTTAATCGTAATAAGCCTAATAATAACCCAGGTTTTTCCCCCCCTACTTTGTTACAGATTTCATAACTTCCAATAAACATGCTTAGCAAAGGAATTATATGTTACCCAAAATTATAAACCCTCCAAGATCAGATCGGGGTCAATGGTCAACTCACTGGTGATGTATGATGCATTGCAGGAATAGGGCATGCATTATCACAAAGAAGCCAGCTAGACATGAGCAAAGCCAGACTGAACACGGAAAGCAGAAGGAATATGAACGGGCTGCAGGGAGAATGAATCATGGCTATTTTGCCAAAACACCTAGCCACTCAATAGGAAGTGGCTGATCAACTGGAGTCAACTTGACTCCTGGAGTCAGGTAATTTTCTGGTAATCTCAGCTTTCAGTGAAAAACACCAACAATAAAACCAAGTACATTTCTATGGGCTTGTCTACACAGTGCCTGAGTCATGCACTAACTGGCTCCCGTGGACCCTGTTGGATGCATTAACGGTTCCCTAGTGCACATTACTGTAATACGGTTTGAAATGGGACTATGTCAATGTGTGCTAGGCCAGGGATTTCTCAACCTTTTCTTTTTGAGACCCCCCCCCCATGCTATAAAAACTCCAGGGCCCCGTGGAGGGGGAGGAAAATCAGGGCTCCGGTCCAGGAGTGGGATCCTTGGGCATAGGCCTAGTTTGACTTCTATTGGGGGGGAGAACAGAGGGCAAAGGTCAACAGGACTTGAGACAGCTCTGCACTGCAGGTCCAGGGAGTAAGTGCCACCTCCACCCCCGACTCACCTTAGCAGGCCACCCAGCCTGTCTGGGTTGTAGGGAGCTGCAACCAAAAAATTTAACTCAAAGGGGGGACTCAGTTCAAAAAGTTTGAAAACCACTCAGGGTGCAGGCAGGGGGTAGCTAGGGGCTGTGTGCAGTGAGGGGTGTAGGTCACGGTGCAGGCAGGGGGTAGCTAGGGGCTGTGTGCAGTGAGGGGTGTAGCTCAGGGTACAGGCAGGGGGTAGCTAGGGGCTGTGTGCAGTGAGGCGTGTAGCTCAGGGTGCAGGCAGGGGGTAGCTAGGGGCTGTGTGCAGTGAGGGGTGTAGCTCAGGGTACAGGCGGGGTAGCTAGGGGCTGTGTGCAGTGAGGGGTGTAGCTCAGGGTGCAGGCAGGGGGTAGCTATTTGCTATTTGTGCTTGGGAAGAAGTGGTTGCAAATGCAAAATAGGCAATTGTACTTGCAATTGCTTATTTTAAATCAATAATATTCATATGCAAATTTTGGATTTGTAAGCACAATGGATGTGCACACGTTTTGTGCGCCTCACCTGTTGTGTAGGTTAATGAAAACTTGTCCCAAAATACAATTTAAAAGATTTGAGGGGTATACGTTTATAGAGCTAGAGTAGAGCTCTGTTTCCAAAGGGAAACGAAAGTCTTTGTATATTTCATTTACACAGTTGAGGATGGATCAGCCCTTACTGAGGGGCTGGAAAGGGGGAAGCAAAAGAATTTCATACTGTGGCAAATGTAGCATATACTCCTGCTTGATTGTGCAGTTAACAGAAATAGAGCTAGAGAAACTACTACTAAATGCATCTGTAGAGTCATTATCCGTAACGTTTTTGCCAAAAACCTCATAGGAATTGACCAATAGAGAGAGAGATATATTGGTCTTGATTCTTCACTGCTGTGCACAGGGCCGGCTCCAGGCTTTTTTGGCTTGGGGCGGCAGAAATGCTGGAGCCGGCCCTGGCTGTGCAGCTTATGCCTCATTTGCACCTGAACAAAGTGAGCTCTAGAGTAGATATAAAGTAGTTGACATCCATGTTACACTCACTGTGCTACGGTTTAAATAAATACACAAAGTGCAGGGCAGTAAAGAATCAAACCCAGTATTTTCCCAATCTATTGACAGTATGAGCCTGCATGTAAATGGATTTTCAGTACAGTTGGTTGGATACTCTGTGTGGGGGTGGATGGAAACTTTTGACAAAAATGAATTAAACTTGAAAGTTCCCAGCCTGGTTGACATCTCCCAGGAGGCACCAGATCTCCCCTCTTGCTAAGTCACCACAGTGTATTATGGGAACCCCTGGTCACAGTGTATCATGGAAGATGTAGTCTGATTGGGGAAGCTGACCCATAGAGGAGAATAGAGGCGTGAAGCACCCAAACTACAACTCCCATGAGAGACCACAGCAACATTTCCAAATAGGATTTTTAGGGGGTTTCAGGCACAATTTTTCAGTTTGTCTGAAATAGATCATTATTATTTATTTTATTTTGGTTTTCAGGTGTTCAGCTTTTTGACTAAAAGTTGAAAGCAGACTCTTCTTGTGAAATATTTTATTTAGGCAAAACTGAAAAACAGTTTTGATAGAATTCTTTCAACTCGCCCTAACCTCCAGTCAGAAATAAAGACAGAGCTGAACTGTCTATATGGTAGAGTACAGTAAATGATCACATTTGGCTCCCATTCAGATAATTGTTAAATGAGATTTATATTTGAGCCAAACTAGGAAAAAAGTTTCAGTTGAAAAATTTCACTCAACTCTTCCCCTAAGCCATGTAGCCCTCCTCAGAAATATTCTAATTGCTGTTACGTATTTCCTCAGCAACTGATTTGTAAGTTGAATATACATCAAAGTTTCCAAACCCTTTTGTTTGACAATGACAAAGGGAATTTGTTCTAACTAAGGATTGTTTGCAGAAGTCATTCTTTTATAAATTGTCATCTAGTGAGAGAGAGGCCCAGGAAAGACTCTAGCCAACAGCAACAAATATCATCTACCCAACAATAAAAAACATTGAATGGATTCTGATAATTTTTGTAAAAGGGCCTGTAATCTGATAAACTTTGGCCTGATTCATGTTGGAAAGAAAAAGCTAAGATACTATATTATTCTCTTGCTCCCATCTTTCATATTTTCAGATGTGGCTTATATAATTGAAACAGCTAGTAACCCTTAAGTTAAGACATGTTGGCCATCCCCTTACAGCCCCTCCTCACCTGTCCTCTACATAAATAGTTTATGCTACATGGTGTAATCCAAAGCCTTATCAGTACTACTCTGCTTACTCATCTGCAATAGAAATGTTAATATCTCCCAACGGGATTTCAAAGTTTACTCTTTTATTTTTGCACCTGCTTATTAAAATATGAAAGGCTGGATTGCATGAACATTAAAAAACTACTATTCTACTGTTTGCCATTGGTGATTATTATGCTGTATGTCTTCCGTGTTTTAAATGTTAATTTTTGAATATTAAAAAAAACCCAACTTGCCATGTTACGTCCCTGAGGTGAGATAAATGCTGCCATTCAGAACGTAAGTGACAAAAGCTGCGTGACATACATTGAAAGGGGTGACAGCAATTGTGCGGATGGTATAGAACTGAAGACTTCAAAGAAAATGTTAGTGACAAACATGCCAGGAATACAAAATCCCAGCTGGCAGTTCCTCTCTTGAGGCCAAGCTGTCATTTAAATGAAAAGGTCCTTCTATTTAGGCAGCCTGTTTAGCTGCTCTCTTTGATGGTATATGAAAATGATGTTTAACTTATGTAAAATCAAATTTAATTGCCCTAGCATTTAATCTCTATGAACTCTCCTAAATCGTTTCAATTCTTTACTAGCACTTCTAATTCTAAACAACGTCTGCACATCCCAATGAAGTGGAAATTTCCCTTAATACAGGCAATCACTTGGCTAACTTCAGCACTGTGAAAATGATTGCGTTTAGTAAGAACACACAACCAGCAGCCCAATTAAGAGGCGATAGAAGATACAGCACAAAGGCCACACCTGTCATAATTGAGGTTTGCAACTCCTATGTTTACAGTGAGATCCTCACGCCCACTCCAGCCCCTCTATTCCAGGTAGAAGATCCAGAGTGGCATAAAAAGGTATGTTGAAATGCTGTATCTGGCCAAGGGTGGGTTGGATGGTGATTTCCTTGGCACAGGGGCAGTGGAGACAGCTATAAGCCTGCCTCTTGAGGACCCCCTTTCAAGCCCCATCAAAGGGAGCATGTTGGGGGCAGGAGGGTGTGTCAGTGAAGACGCCGTAAGTCACAGGGTTACAGAGATTCCAGGCACTGCTGTGGCCCATACGGCAGCTTGGGGAGGTTGCCTGAACGTACACAGGCCCAACTGCTGTCCCAGTGCATTTCTAATCCCTGGAAGTGCACAGGATCGGGAAGGTCCAAGCGCGGTTTAAAGATGTCATAGCATCTCCACTCCAGGCTGCAAGTTCTGTATGGGACATCTTAGGCTACATGTACATTGCACATCATTGGCGCCAACGGGTAGAGTATGTGTAGCTGTGCGCTGCAGTGAAAGGCAGGTTGTATCCACACTGCAGTGTGTAGCTAGCGATCCCTGTCAGTGAAAGGCTCAGGCAGAGAGGAGGCAGGGGAGGAAAAGCTGAGCATTCCCTCCTGCCAGACCCTTTACCTGCTTCTTGTGCCTTTCCCTGTGGCAGGGGAAGGCTCCAGCAGCGGGGAGGCAGCGGGACACCACACTGCTAAAAATAGCACTGTAGCTGGAGAGGCAAGGCTTGGGTGAGTAGAGAGCTGTGTAGGGTATGTATTTGTCTACATACTCACGCCTTTCTTTACTCTACTCACCTAAGCTGTACCTCACGGTCTACACTGCTATTTATATCTGTGCTAAGTGGACAATGCAAGTGTGTACAGTACGTGCTGCTGAAAGAAGCATGCAGTGCAGATGTCCTTATAGAGACAGCGCGGAATCTTACCCCTAGTATCATGCAAAGGTATGGGCCAGATCCCTAGCTGGTGGAAATCAGCCTAGTTTCATTGACAATCAGTGGAATGCAGAAGGAGTATCTGGCCCATTCTGTTCAATATCATTTAAGATGTTAAATAACATTGTAAATAATATTGATCCTTGCAGAATATGCAAGGAGACACTTCCCACATCCTGATATATTTCCCGTTATCATACACTTTTCCCCATCTCTCAGTCTATCAGTTCTTCATCCACAGATTTCCTATCCATGCTCCTTTGGAGTACTCATGGAGGATAGATCCATCAATGGCTACTCATGGAGGATAGGTCCATCAATGGCTATTAGGCAGGATGGGCAGGGAATGGGAGACAGGGGATGGATCACTTGATGATTACCTGTTCTGTTCATTCCCTCCAAAGCACCTGGCATTGGCCACTGTCAGAAGATAGGATTCTGGGCTAGATGGACCTTTGGTCTGACCCAGAATGGCCATTCTTATATTCATAATTATAAGATAAAGATTTCACGAGACAATATATCATGAGCTTATCCAAAGGCCTTTGAAATCAATAAGATTCTTTCTTTGAGTTTCAATGGGTTTTGAATAGATTCCAAATGCTTTTTACTGAAATCCAAATATATCTATTCCCACTTCCTTTCATCCACTAATTTTATTAGGCCAAATTTTCCAAAGTGCTTGGCACCCACAATTAGAATCTGATTTTCAAAACTGCTCATTCCCATTCAAGCATCTAAATACAGTGGCATGATTTTCAAAACAGCTCAACAGCCACCAGCTCCCATTGTTCATTTCTTTGCTCTTTGTAGGAACTTCTGAGTTCTGAACAACTTTGTGAAAATGTGGGGACTTCATTTAGGTGCCTAATTAGGAGTGGTTGGATGCTGAGCTTGTGTTATTTTAAATAACAGCAATCAAGATTAGAGAGACATGGTGGGTAAAGTAATATCTTTTATTGGACCAATTTCTGTTGGTGAGAGAGACAAGACTTTGAGCTACACAGAGCTATTCTAGCATAGCTCAAAAGCTTGTCTCTCTCACCAACAGAAGCTGGTCCAATAAAAAAATATGACCTCACCCACCTTGTCTCCCTGATATCCTGGGACGGACACGGCTACATCAACATTGCATACAGCAATCAAGATTGGCAAGACTTAGGGTAAAATTTTCAAAACTTTCTAAAAGGAGCCCAAATCCTATTTTCCAAAGATCTTAATGGGAGTTAGGTGCCCAAGTCATTTCAAAAATCCCACTAGGAACCTATTTGCATCTTTAGGCACCCCAATATCTTTAAAATCTGGCTCTTTGGGGCCTAAGTCCCATGGGCACCTAACTGCCCAACTTACCTTTAAAATGGCATTTAGGTTCCTAAGTCACTTTGGCACTTTTGTAAATTTTATCCCTAAGTCTCATTGAAAGTCAATGTGTTTAGGCACTTTTGAAAATTTTACCCTTTATTCTTTTTAAAATCTTTTTTTCTTCATATTGGAAGGTGAGATACACAAGTGAAATGGAGGACAACACAGCTTTGCCAACATTTGTCAATTCTCTCATGCCAAAAAGGTACAGAAATTGATCTGAACATAGCTTAAGGGGAGAAAAAAGAGACAACACATGGGGAGACTGGGGAAAGAGAAGGGAGAAAACACTGAAAGATATGGGGGAGAGTGGCAGGTATAAAGCAGATGTTTGGCAAAGACATCTCACTACATGGCCAGACACCTTCACTGCCCCTACCCATGGGGAAGCTGAGCCCTGGCTCTGATTACTCCCAGCCTCCTTTAGGGTGCGGTGCTTCCTAGTAGCAGCCAACTTTCTGTCCTGGAATGTCATAAAATGAGAAATTCAGGGTGAAAACCTGGCCCTATTGAAGTCAGTGCTCAAAAGTGCCATTGATTTCACTGGGGCAAGGACCCTGCCTTAAGGTTCCAACAGCAACATATGTAGGCACAATTCTATTGTATTTTGTACTCCTTTCTGTTCTTTCCTGTTCTTTTCTTGGAGGCTAGGGTTAGGAGAATGATGGAATTGCTCATCAAACAAGATCAGTTCAGCTTTAGAAAAGAATGAGGAACCACAGATGGCATGTTTGTAATTCAGTAAGTGACAGAGAAGCGCTACAGTACTAGTAGAATAGTTTCTGGGCTTTTCTAGATCTAGAATAGGCATACAATAAAGTGAACAGAAGAATGCTCATGTTAGTTCTGAGGAACATGGAGTATCTGAGGATTTAAAAACTATGGTGAAGACCCTGTGCAGATCACCTAAAGCAGGGATCCGAACATGTTTTGGAATGATAAGCTTCTTTGAAGTGAAAGTTTGACTGCATCAGGGGTTGGCCCTCAGTCGGCTGCTGTTTACATATTAATAGACTACATCAGCAGGAAGATGTAGTGGGAAAAGGTAAAAAGCTGCTATATACACAGCAATAAGGGCATCCTCAAAAGAAGACCATAGGGAAATAATGGTGTCACAAACTAAGGAGGTATGGGATGAAAATAAACATGACTCAGACTGAGGTCATTTGAGTCAGTAGAGGTGGCACCAGGAAACAGGATATAGAAATTAATGGAGTATGCCTACACCAGGCTGACCAGTTCAAGTACCTTGGCTTCTGGGTTATGGAAGACAGGTAGCTTGAACTTGAGATACAGTCCAGACTGGGAGGGTGCTGGAAGAGTATGGAATAACACCTCATAAGTGTGTATGACAAGTGTACACCACTGAGACTGAAAGCCCAATTGTATATGTAGCCCTTCTGCGAGGTGGAACCAGCAGCAACAAGGGCTAGGTTCAGTATTTAGGGGTTCCTTTTCAACAATACAAGACAAAACTGGCTTGCGCCCCCACCCAGTGACCTGGGACAATTACACACCACACCCTAGGCACCTCTAAGGCAATACTTCCCCTCTCACAAGCACAGAGTCTGAGTGTAGGGAAAAATGTAATAAAAAGAGGGAAGTAACTCAGCGTTAATTTGGGAAAACATCACAAACAGGGTTCATAAACATAAACCATGAGCAAAAGACCCACCCCCAAGTAAGTTGGGCAGTGTTCTTTTCCCCTCAGGTTCTTAAGTCCAGCAACCCAAAAGTCCCTTTAACATGCCCGGCCCTTCTCTACAGCCCACTCACAGTTGCTGTCCTTGGCCAGTGCCCCTCAGAGTTCACCTTCCACCCTGTGTAGAAAGGGGGGAGTAAGGAGGCACCTTATACGCTCAGGTGCTCGCTCATCGCCCCACCAGCCAATTGCCGTGCCTCTCAACGGGGCTCTGCTCTGGCCCTCTCCATCAGTCTCTCTGTCAGCCAACCACCAAGATGTCTTCAGGGACCCTCACTTAACACAGCTCTCAGTAATTTCAGCTGTTAGTGGGGGAGCCTCACAGCTGGTGCACACTGGGGAGTCTCTTGCAATAGAGACACTGTCCCAAAGTAGATCTAATGCTTAGACCCAGGCATCAGTAATTTCAGCTCTGTGGCATGTAACAAGACTCTCAATTGAGCCTATATTGAGGAAGAGTCAAATAGTGTCTAGGACTCTTAAACCAGGCCCACACCACCAGGTACACATGCCTGTCCCCACCCTCTATCAACTCATTGGGCCACATTTGGAACACATTTCCCCTGCCTCGTGAGTGCCATTCAGTTGCGGGTGAGTCCCTCCATTGGGGTATGCCAGATTCAGTTCTGTTGCCCTCAGTTCACACAACAAGGATAACAACCCTTTATTACTCCTACCCCAATAACAAGGACACTGGGGATCCAACACCAGCCACAAGTGATCATTTGGGCAAGCAATCCCATCATGCTGAGCACCTAGGCAGGGTGGGTGTGTCCATTCAAATGAGATCAGCTCCTGAAATCTTTTTCCACAGCTCTAGATGTTAGGGGAGAGCTCATTCAGACTCTGCTTACATATAGAACAATGGTGCACCCTGCAATTTTGTATGGTGCAGAATGATGCGTGGTAGAGAAATGGCAGGTTCAACGCCTACAGGTGTTCAAGATGAGATGCCTTCAAACAATCAGAAGAGTTACACAAAGAGACAGATTTTTAAATGAAAGCATTAGGATGGAAGGCAAAGTTGATGATGTGGCTGACAAAATCCAGGAAGTGAGACTTTGCTGATTCAGATACATACAGAGGATGAATGAAAAGGACCTGGTGAAGTTAGCATGGCAGGAGAGGGTTGTAGGAAAGAGACCCAAGGAAAGCTGAGGAAGCAATGGATGGATTGAACCAAAGAAGAGAGTAAGAACATAAGAACAGCCATACTGGGTCAGACCAAAGGTCCATCAAGCCCAGTATCCTGTCCTCTGATAGTGGCCAATGGCAGGTGCCCCAAAGGGAATGAACAGAGCAGGTTATCATCAAGTGATCCATGCCCTGTCACCCAATCCCAGCTTCTGGAAAACAGAGGCTAGGGACACCATTCCTGCCTATCCTGGCTAATAGCCATTGGTGACCTATCTTCCAAGAATCTATCTAGCTCCCTTTTGAACCCCATTATAGTATTGGCCTTCACAACACCCTCTGGCAAGGAGTTCCAGTGGTTAACAGTGTGTTGCGTGGAAAAAATACTTTCTTGTGTTTGTTTTAAACCTGCTAGCTATTAATTTCATTTGGTGGCCCCTTGTTCTTGTATTAGGGGAAGGAATAAATAACACTTCCTTATTTACTTTCTCTATACCACTCATGATTTTATAGACCTCTATCATATCCCCCTTAGTCGCCTCTTTTCCAAGCTGAAAAGTCCAAGTCTTATTAATCTCTTCTCATATGGAAGCCGTTCTATACCCATAACCATTTTTGTTGCCCTTTTCCAATTCCAATATACCTATTTTCAGATCGGGTGACCACATCTGCATGCAGTATTCAAGATGCAGATGTACCAGGGATTTATACAGAGGCAATATGATATTTTCTGTCTTATTATCTATCCCTTTCTTGATGATTCCCAACATTCTGTTCTCTTTCTTGACTGCTGCTGCACATTGATTGGATGATTTCAGAGAACTATCCACAATGATTCCAAGATCTCTTTCTTAAGTGGCAACAGCTAATTTAGACTCCATCATTGTATATGTATAGTTAGGATTATGTTTTCCAATGTACATTACTTTGCATTTATCAACATTAAATTTCATCTGCCCTTTTATTGCCCAGTCACCAAGTTTTGTGAGATCCTTTTGTAGCTCTTCGCAGTCTGCCTGGGACTTAACTATCTTGAGTATCATAGAATCATTCAATATCAGGGTTGGAAGAGACCTCAGGAGGTCATCTAGTCCAACCCCCTGCTCAAAGCAGGACCAATCCCCAACTAAATCATCCCAGCCACGGCTTTGTCAAGACTGACCTTAAAAACCTCTAAGGAAAGAGATTCCACCACCTCCCTAGGTACTGTAACCCATTCTAAAGCTTCACCACCCTCCTAGTGAAAGTTTTTCCTAATATCCAACCTAAACCTCCCCACTGCAACTTGAGACCATTACTCCTTGTTCTGTCATCTGGTACCACTGAGAACAGTCTAAATCCATCCCCTTTGGACCCCCCTTTCAGGTAGTTGAAAGCAGCTATCAAGGGGTGGGAGGGATAGCTCAATGGTTTGAGCATTGGCCTGCTAAACCCAGGGTTGTGAGTTCAATCCTTGAGGGGGCCACTTAGGGATCTGGGGCAAAATCAGTACTTGGTCCTGCTAGTGAAGGCAGGGGGCTGGACTCGATGACCTTTCAAGGTCCCTTCCAGTTCTAGGAGATAGGATAGGAAATCCCCCCTCATTCTTCTCTTCTGCAGGCTAAACAATCCCAGTTCCCTCAGCCTCTCCTCATAAGTCATGTGCTCCAGCCCCCTAATCATTTTTGTTGCCCTCCGCTGGACTCTTTCCAATTTTTCCACATCCTTCTTGTAGTGTGGGGCCCAAAACTGGGCACAGTACTCCAGATGAGGCCTCACCAATGTCGAATAAAGGGGAATGATCATGTCCCTCGATCTGCTGGCAATGCCCCTACTTATACAGCCCAAAATGCCATTAGCCTTCTTGGCAACAAGGGCACACTCTCGACTCGTATCCAGCTTCTCGTCCACTGTAACCCCTAGATCCTTTTCTGTAGAACTTCTGCCTACCCATTCGGTCCCTAGTCTGTAGCAGTGCATGGGATTCTTCCGTCCTAAGTGCAGGATTCTGCACTTGTCCTTGTTGAACCTCATCAGATTTCTTTTGGCCCAATCCTCTAATTTGTCTAGGTCCCTCTATATCCTATCCCTACCCTCCAGCGTATCTACCACTTCTCCCAGTTTAGTGTCATCTGCAAAGTTGCTGAGAGTGCAGCCCACGCCATCCTCCAGATCATTAATGAAGATATTGAACAAAACCGGCCCCAGGACCGACCCTTGGGGCACTCTGCTTGATACCGGCTGCCAACTAGACATGAAGCCATTGATCACTACCTGTTGAGCCCGACGATCTAGCCAGATTTCTATTCACCTTATAGTCCATACTTCTTTAACTTGCCAACAAGAATACTGCGGGAGACCATATCAAAAGCTTTGCTAAAGTCAAGAAATAACACATCCACTGCTTTCCCCTCATCCACAGACCCAGTTATCTCCTCATAGAAGGCAATTAGGTTAGTCAGGCATGAATTGCCCTTGGTGAATGCATGCTGACTGTTCCTGATCACTTTCCTCTCCTCTAAGTGCTTCAGAATTGATTCCTTGAGGACCTGTTCCATGATTTTTCCAGGGACTGAGGTGAGGCTGATTGGCCTGTAGTTCCCCGGATCCTCCTCCTTCCTTTTTTAAAGATGGGCACTACATTAGCCTTTTTCCAGTCATCCGGGATCTCCCCTGATCGCCATGAGTTTTCAAAGATAATGGCCAATGGCTCTGCAATCACATCCGCCAACTCCTTTAGCACCCTCGGGTGCAGCGCATCCGGCCCCATGGACTTGTGCTCGTCCAGCGTTACTAAATAGTCCTGAACCATTTCTTTCTCCACAGAGGGCTGGTCACCTCCTCCCCATACTGTGCTGCCCAGTGCAGTAGTCTGGGAGATGACCTTGTTCGTGAAGACAGAGGCAAAAAAAGCATTGAGTATGTCAAGGTTCCTTCCCCACTCTGAACTTTAGGGTACAGATGTAGGGGTCTGCATGAAAACCTCTAAGCTTCTCTACCAGCTTAGATCTGCTTTTGCTGCCACCACTCCCAATGTGCTAACTCCCTTCCCTGGGTAGCCTTGAGAGACTCCTCCACCAATTCCCTGGTGGACACTGATCCAAAACCCCTTGGATCTTAAAACAAGGAGGAAGTAATCATTTCCCCTCCCCTTCCCTCTTCCCCCCACCAATTCCTGGTGAGTCCAGATCAATCCCCTTGGATCTTAGAACAAGGAAAAATCAATCAGGTTCTTAAAAAGAAGGCTTTTAATTAAAGAAAGAAAGGTAAAAATCATCTCTGTAAAATCAGGATGGAAAATAACTTTACGGGGTAATCAAACTTAAAGAGCCCAGAGGAACCCCCTCTAGCCTTAGGTTCAAAGTTACAGCAAACAGAGATAAACACTCTAGCAAAAGGTACATTTACAAGTTGAGAAAACAAAGATAAAACTAACACGCCTTGCCTGGCTGTTACTTACAAGTTTGAAATATGAGAGACTTGTTCAGAAAGATTTGGAGAGCATGGATTGATCATAGAATCATAGAATATCAGGGTTGGAAGGGACCTCAGGAGGTCATCTAGTCCAACCCCCTGCTCAAAGCAGGACTAATTCCCAACTAAATCATCCCAGCCAGGGCTTTGTCTAGCTGGGCCTTAAAAACCTCCAAGGAAGGAGATTCCACCACCTCCCTAAGTAATGCATTCCAGTGCTTCACCACCCTCCTAGTGAAATAGTGTTTCCTAATATCCAACCTAGACCTCCCCCACTACAACTTGAGACAATTGCTCCTTGTTCTGTCATCTGCCACCACTGAGAACAGCCGACCTCCATCCTCTTTGGAACCCCCCTTCAGGTAGTTGAAAGCAGCTATCAAATCCCGCCTCATTCTTCTCTTCTGGAGACTAAACAATCCCAGTTCCCTCAGCCTCTCCTCATAAGTCATGTGCTCCAGACCCCTAATAATTTTTGTTGCCCTCCGCTGGACTCTTCCCAATTTTTCCACATCCTTCTTTGTAGTGTGGGACCCAAAACTGGACACAGTACTCCAGATGAGGCCTCACCAATGTCAAATAAAGGGGAATGATCACGTTCCTCGATCTGCTGGCAATGCCCCTACTTATACAGCCCAAAATGCCGTTAGCCTTCTTGGCAACAAGAGCACACTGTTGACTCATATCCAGCTTCTCGTCCACTGTGACCCCAAGGTCCTTTTCTGCAGAACTGCTACCTAGCTATTCGGTCCCTAGTCTGTAGCAGTGCATAGGATTCTTCCGTCCTAAGTGCAGGACTCTGCACTTTGTCCTTGTTGAACCTCATCAGGTTTTTTTTTTATGTCTGGTCCCTCTTAGTCCCAAGAGCGAACAACCCCCAAAACAAAGAGCACAAACAAAAGCCTTCCCCCCACCAAGATTTGAAAGTATCTTGTCCCCTTATTGGTCCTTTGGGTCAGGTGTCAGCCAGGTTACCTGAGCTTCTTAACCCTTTACAGGCAAAAGGACTTTGGAATCTCTGGCCAGGAGGGATTCCACAGTATTGTACACAGGAGGGCTGTTACCTTTCCCTTTATAGTTATGACAGAGTACATTAGCTTTTTCCACATCCTCTGTCACTAGGTTGCCTCCCTCATTCAGTAAGGGGCCCACACTTTCCTTAACCTCCTTGTTGTTGCTAACATACCTGAAGAAGTCCTTCTTGTTACACTTAACATTTCTTGCTAGCTGCAACTCCAAGTGTGATTTGGCCTTCCTGATTTCACTCCTGCATGCCTGAGCAATATTTTTATACTCCTCCATGGTCATTTGTCCAATCTTCCACGTCTTGTAAGCTTCTTTTTTGTGTTTAAGCTCACAGAAGATTTCACTGTTAAGCCAAGCTGGTCACCTGCCATATTTGCTATTCTTTCTGCACATCGGGATGGTTTGTTCCTGCAACCTCAATAAGGATTCTTTAAAATACAGCCAGCTCTCCTGGACTCCTTTCCCCCCCCATGTTATTCTCCCAGGGGATCCTGCCCATCAGTTCCCTGAGGGAGTCAGTCTGCTTTTCTGAAGTCCAGGGTCTGTATTCTGCTGCTCTCCTTTCTTCCTTGTATCAGGAGTAGTTTTGTATCATCTGCAAATTTTGCCACCTCACTGTTCACCCCGTTTTCCAGATCGTTTATGAATATGTTAAATAGGACTGGGCCCAGTACAGATCCCTGGGGGACACCACTATTTACCTCTCTCCATTCTGAAAACTGACCATTTATAAACAGGTGGACCTTAATGCCGCCTTGGACAGATGAAGATGGCTGACACTTGCATGATGACCTGACACCAGATGATGGGACAAGGGGAAGAAGATCCAACTCGAGTGGCCCTGTAGACTGCAGTTGTGGCAGTATGTCACAGGGAGAGAGGTGATCCCTGAGGTAATTTGTTCCCAGGCCATTTAAGGCTTTATGGGTCATAAATAGTAACTTAAACTCCATCTGGAAACCAATGAACAGTGCAGATTCCAGAGCACTGGAGTCATGTGCTCCCAGCAAAATGCTTCGCTCAGTAAACAAGCTGCTGGATCCTTCACCAACTTTAATATCTGAAGGATTTTAAGGTGTAGTGCCATGTAGGGTGCATTTCAGCCATCTAAGGTGACAAAAGCATGAATAGCAGTGGCAAGTTCTGCATCTGAAAGGAAAGGTGGCAGATTCCTAGCTGGATGGAGGATGCTGTAATGTAATTATCAAACAGCAGCTGTGCATCTTGGGATACTCATTTTACCTTTCTGTGATAGGAAATCAGAGTCCAATTGCTCCATCGCTGCCCTCTTTCCTGCCCATCTTAGCTAACGATTTACTGCTACTATTTCTAAATGTTTTTCTGATTTGGAATATTTCCAGACATCCTCTGAATATTAGGAAGGACCCTGTTACGCTCTGATGCACTCCAGAGCAGCAATACAGTTCTCGGCGTGACATAAGCATGAATTGACATTGCACTAATCTTGATATTCTCGCAGTTTTGTGAGTAATCATGGCAACATCATGAAATTTGGTGGTGGGAGGAATCCTTACTATTTCGAAGATCAGCTTTCAAAAGCCTGGCAGAATCAAAGGTGACATTCAGGTTTCTAACATTATCTTTTATTGGTCTGATAGCCGTTTATGTGTCACTCAACAGGAGACAGCACTGAAATAAAAATAAAAATAATAATAATAGCTTTGGAAATCTAAGTAGAAAGGATTTTATTTTATCTGCACTTACTCAAAAGAAATGATCTTGCATCTGTACTTTTGTATTTAGCAGATGATAGAGAAAGCTGTGCTGACATTGAGTGATATGGAAATCTGAGTCTCAAAAGTATATCAGTTAAAGCAAACTCCCTGCTTACAAATGCCTTGCACCAACCTTTATATAATGCAGACACTACAAACAACAATGGATCAGAATACGTTCCCCTAGAGAGCCCACACAAACAGTAACAGGAGCAGCAGAGTCTAAGAACAGATAATCTCTTTCTAAAACAAAGTGACATCTGCTAAATTAAGAGCAAAACGATTTTTGCTGGTGCCAGCCACCCACACAATTTGAGCATTAGCTCAGCAAAATGCTATGATCTGCTGTATCAAAGGCAGGGCTGACATCCAGGAGAATTAAACCAAAGAAAACAAACCAAGTTCGCTTCAGTGAATCATTAAAAATCAGAAGTAAGGCAATGTGTATCAGTTGTGTGAAAACCCTGAAATGCCTCATAAAGATTATTGCTGTTTAACTGTTGAGAAAAGAGTTCTTTTTTTAAGTACCTTCGATAAGAATACTAAGCTTAAGCTATGTTAGGTCTAGGGGTGCATAAAAACTCCCTCTGCATGTTTGCTTTCATACAGTGCTGTAATCAGATGTGTGACAGCCAAAACAATGACAAATGCTAATACAATTTTCTATACAGCCATAGGTATATGACTTTTAAATCATTTGCAGTGTAGCGGTAGCCATGTTGATCCCAGGATACTAGAGAGCCAAGGTGGGTGAGGTAAAATCTTTTATTGGACCAGCTTCTGATGGTGAGAGAGAGAGACAAGCTTTCGAGACACACAGAGCTCTTCTTCAGGTACCTTTCCCAGACCTGAAGAAAAGATCTGGGTGGCTTGAAAGCTTGTCTCTCTCACCATCAGAAGCTGGTCCAGTAAAAGATGTTACCTTACCCACCTTGGCTCTTTCAAGTAATTTGAGAGAGGGAGTGTGCACCACCTGAAATTAGCCAATAGGGTGGTAGGGCATTCTCTTGGAACGTGGGAGACCCAGATTCAAACCCCTGCTCTAAATTTGGCAGAACAGGGACTTGAACTTTTTCTCTGGGCTTGTCCAAAACATCTATCCTGGACCTGAGAAACCTTCTCAAAGAAAGTGTGGTCAATACCAATATGTTCCCATGCAAAGTTTCAATTTTGACAAATCAGAATTTTCCAGCAAAGAAACATTTTGTCAATAAATTCCCGACCAGACCCACAGTCAGCTAAAGTCAACAGGAGTCTTTATCATTATTTCAAAACTCAAGTCCACCACCTTCAAGTTGAATACACAGTGGGCCAGATCCAAAGTCCATTAAAGTTAGATTCTTTCCAGTGACTTCTGTGGGTTTTGGATTAGACCCTTTGGGCCTGTTCCTTCTCTCAGCGAAGTTGATCAGAGTTTAGCTCTTGACTTGAATAGTAGTAGGACCAGCCCCTCAGTCCATAGTGTATTTGACTTGAAGATAATGGGCTTGAGTTTTGAAATAACATTAGTATGGATCACAGGGCCTTTCCTACTGGCTTCAGCTATGGCTCCCACTCACCTTCCATTCCTATTCAGAGAAATGGGGTCTTCCTGTAGTGCTGAGCACAAACCCTCTGAAAATCAGGCCCATTTAAGGTGTCTCAGGTTGAGCATCCCAAAAAACAGACACATCCAAAATCACTAGTCACTTTTGAAAATGTGGGCCATTCATATCAACTATTAAAATAACAAGTAGTGATTAGACTAGATGAGACTTTTTTTAGGGGGGGAGGTTAAAAAAAGACATTCAGATTTCTTTTAAAGTGGGGAATGATGGACTGAGACAAATATCCAGGGAGAAGAAGGTGCAAAACCAAGGAAAAGTCAAAACAATAGCCTGTATACAATTTTCACTCAATATAAAAGAAAGCTTATAATAGAATAAATAATTGCTGACTGTTGAGGTGCTTATTATAATGTATTGTTTGTTTATAGAGCATTATGCACATGGTACATTAGAAACGCTTAAAAAGACAAAGGCCAAGAGTTTCAACAATTGCCTAAAATTAGGCTTCTAAATCCATAATTAGGCACCTCTGCTTTTCAAAAGTGCTAAGCATCCAGCAGCTCCAGCTGGCTTCTGTAAGAACTGGTGAGTACTCAGCACTTTGAAGAACAGGCCATTTATATATAGGTGCCTAAACATGGATCTAGAAGCCTAATTGTAGGCAGCAGTGTTCCAAAATCTTAGCCAATGTCCCTGCTGGAGGAACTCAGTAGAACTCAGAAACACAATAGAATTGTAGAAAAACTCCAAGTTTTGCTATTCACAATGAGTTTTTGGCCTGCTAAACCCAGGGTTGTGGGTTCTATCCTTGAGGGGGCCCCTTAGGGATCTGGGGTAAAAATCCGTCTGGGGATTGGTCCTGCTTTGAGCAGGTGGTTGGACTAAATAAGGTCCCTTCCAACCCTGATATTCTATGATTCTAATTATGATGGAACATTTTAAAAAATCAGAATAGAAACAAAATGTCAAACAACATATTTCAGTTGACCCAACCCATTTGTTTTAGTGTCAGTTTTCAAAAATTCTCACGATTTTTGTTCCAATTCCAGATGGGAAAAATCTCTTGAAAATTTCCCCAGGACAGGGAAAACCTTTCCCACCCACTGCTTTCCAGTGCACCCACTGCTACAGGGATGCAGCATACGCCCTAGAACAGTACAGTGTAGAGGTAGAACCATGGTACCACTCTTTACCACCTCTTCATGTATCATTTGGGGCACTATATGTCCTTAAGGTAATATGGAGGGAGCAGTTCTTGTGCTTCCTTCAACTCTTGTGCCTGACTCTTTTAAGAGCCTTGTAACTAGGAAGATGGTTCCTTCCACCCTCTGTTGCTCAGCACACCTGCATAAGGACCAGACCACTATCTAGCCACTGGACTTTCATAATGGGCTCTTCTCTTGGATCTACTGAATTATTACCTTCAAGAAATTCAATAAAATAGCCCCTTCTGCAATCCAGTCCTTCCTAACTGCGCCAATAGAGAAGATGGTTACTCCATATTTAGGTAAAATTACATAAATTGTTCTGGTTTTACCCAGCATCATATCCATCTGGAGCAACGCAAAAATTAAAAGGGAGGGTAGTTCTCTTCGCTGATAGATATGGAAAATATAAAGGATTGTTTCGCTTAGGGATTTATATCTGAAGTGTTTACCAGCTACTTTTTCTTCCTTGCTGAATAATTTTGCCTTGGGAAGTAGTCAACAACTGAGTTGCCATCTCATTTCTGATTGCTTCTATTTGTGCTTGCCTAGAACCCATGCACACATGCAGGTGTTAGATTGTGTATAATGCATGCAGATGTTAATATCTTTCCAGTGCTTAGGAAGCTGTTTAAACCTGCAAAGAGAAGGGCACACATTCAATTGTTACTGTTAAAAACGTACTTGTTTTGAACTGCACAGAGCATCTTAGATAATGCTTAGGGAATTACATGAATTCACTGCAGCAGCATTCCCTCTTCTAAGCATAGGAAAATACTGAGATAACCCTATCTATCAAAGGCAACACTGGCAAGATTTGTAGTGTGACTGTTTAGTAGTATATGCCTATGCAATTTTGCAGATTGGTGAAGACACAAGTGAAAATCTACCCCAACATAGTGAAAGCATAGTCCACCCTTTTAGAGCAATTCTAATTAATATTGTATATTTGATCTGCTTGGCTTGTATTTATTTCACAAATGGGGACCTAGATGAGGAAGACATTCCACATAAACCCTCTTTGCTGTTTCACACCTGGTTTCAGCTTAATGGTCACAAGAATGTCATCCTGGGAAATTGAACAGAACAGGCATAGCAGATGCAATGGCAGTTTAAGCTTCCAAACACTGCCTTGCCAGCGTGCCACATCTTCAAGCTGAAATGGCCATTTCTATGCCAAATGAATCCTTGACCTTTTGAGATCTATTGATGCCCTTTGTATCAGAGTGCTTTGACATCTAGTGATGAAAAGTGCTTTAAAGAGCTGCTATTAGTTATTTATTACTGAGGCTGCCCAAAACAGGAACCAATTCTGGTTGTGGTGTGTTGTTGTTTTTGTGATGTGGATACAAGTCCACAAAGAATTGGATAGACACCACCATGCATTTTGTTTGGTCACCTAACAGGCACCAACTAATAAATAGTGTTAGTCACATGACACCCAAACATGAATTGGACAGGCATCCTAAATTGCTGTATTACCATTTAAAACCTTTAAAACCATTCATTTCCCTAAACTCACTCCATCAACTTTTTCATTGTGCAGTATGTTGGAGGGAAAAAATGTCAAAATGTGTGACTCTGCCATATGATGGCAGTTGTTGTTTTTTTTTAATGTGGCCATGTTACATTTTGTCTGCATGTTAAAGTATTGTGCCTAGAAATTATTTGTTGTTGTATTATGACACATCTGATTTTCGTCTGGTTGTTGTGAGTCAACTAATGCAATAACATCTCCAGGATCAAAGAATTCATGACAGATTATCCTTGCTAAGAATTTATAGGAATTCTTCCTTTTTAATGATAATAAAGACCGCTACAAGGAATTTTTTAAAATAATAAAGTAAAGAATTCAATCATCACAGAATATCATATCAAAATGCTTTTAAGAACTGTATATAAAATAAGGTATTCTTTTGAATAGATAATTCAGCATTGAAATTGTATGATATCTGGTACTAGTAGATTAAAGACTGTGCAACTAAAATATATCCTTATCTGTTGTGTTTTTTCTACCTACATCAAACACAGGAAATTTTCCATTCATGATTGCATGAAAGGAAAACAGGGTGTTTTCTTAGGTCAAGTATCCCTCTCATCACTGCATGCTTATGTACACTTATGAAGAACAAAAATGATATGAAACTTTCCTTTCAGTCCCAGAAACTCCTCAAAACTAATTTTAGTCTGAACCTGTGGAAATAAAATAGTGGAATATTATTCTGCATGAACAAACTAGAATCAAAGGTTTGCTCTCCAGGCAAAATGTTCAAAATGGACACTGATTCTTGGTGCCTCAGCTTCTGGGTGCTCAACTTAAGACAACTTGGGCCTGGTTTTTCACAGGTACTGAGTTCCTACAACCAAAGTGAATTTGTCAAACATCACAGACATACGTGGAAGCTGTTAAACTTCTAGCACCTCTGTGATAGCTACATCTCCTTCAGTGACTAGTGTGGAATGTGGCCCTATTAAGGGGCATGTCTTCACCACAGCACTAAATCGGTGCCGTTGCCATTGATGCAGCAGCGTCGATTTAGCAGGTGTGGTGAAGACGCCCTATGTCGATGGGAGAGTGCTCTCCCATTGACTTCTGTAATCCACCTCAATAAGAGACGGAAGCTACGTCGACGGGAGAGCATCTCCTGTTGACATAGTGCAGGGTAGACACCACTTTAAGTCAAGGTAAGTTATGCCAATTTAAGTTACGTAACTTATCTAGCATACCTTAGATTGACTTAAAGCACTAGTGTAGGCCAGGCCTGAGACATGAACTCAGAAATGTTACCTTAGATAGATTAAAATGTTATTATTGGTTTGACATTAGCCAATAACAAAATAGTGAGACGGGAATAGTCAAGCTTGGTTGCACATGCTTAATTTAGTGGTTAACAACAATTGTTATTTTTGGCATTGTCACCAGTACTAGAGGTTCTGAAGGTACAATTATATCACTGGTTAGATCCCCATTGTCTTTGATTATACCTGTGTAATCTCGTTTCTACTGATGTTAAGATGGGAAAGCAAAAATGTGTTTTCCAATCTGGTATAACATCACAAGTATTTAAGATTCTGCAGATAAAATGTAGCTCATTACAATCTGTAAGACAGAACAGAATCTAGCTCACATTCCTATAGTTGTTTTGACTTTGTAGCGTGAGAGGACCAAATAGGAGTACTTATTTTAGGTTGGGAATTTTCAAAGGACCTCAAATTAGTTAGGCACCCAACTCCCTTTGAATTTCAATGGGAGTTTGGTGCCTAACTCCCTTGCTTTCCTTTGAAAATCCTAGGCTAAAATCAGCAGATATAATCTTGCAAGTATACTAGGCACAGTTCTGTTGAGTAATTTTTTACATTGTCACATCTCATCATGGATTAATAAGGCACTATGATTGGGCTTTAAAAGTACATTATTAATTACTTCCATTTTATGTTCTACAGGTGTCTGTACTGTGATGTGAACAGTACATGTAAGTTTCTCACTGCCTGGGCTGGCACATGCACAGTAGCTCTGGGGGGGTGGCACAGGTGCAGTCCAGTCACATGTAGGCACTGTAAGGGCCTGGAGCACTTTCAGTGCAGGTGGAATCTTTGGGGAATTTAACTGCCAAACTCTAACAAGTCTCTGCTGATCACGTGTGAGTGGTGATTTTTTTTTAAAGGCTTACCAACTTGGCCAGATTTGGGTGGATTTTCATAGGGACAGCAAAAGGTATATCCATGACACCAGCATGTCCCCCATTCAACTCCCCCCAGCCAAATTTCAAGTCCCTGCTCCAAAGCTGGAAGGTGCTAGAGCTTCCCAGAGAAAAGGGGTCACCAGAAATATTTTTACATTGGCAAAAAATGTATTTTCCCTAATTTCATTATGGCTGAACCATTTTAGCTGACACTGCCGCCCAAAATTTCAGCCTGAGGTAAATACCCAGCATGGAAAATTGCCAAAAATTAACAGTTTGAACTGAAAAGTTATAAACAACTGGAATCAGGGTGTTATCACAGGAAGTTTTAGGCAGCCTTAACTAAAGGCTTTGCTACCTGCACTGCATATAATTGAATTTTAATAAATCATCTGATGCAATGTTGTGCAACTGTAATATAAATAATAATCGATTTTTCACATTGTTCTCATATAAGCCAATGTCATATGTATGGACAACTGCCTGAAAGCTTGTTAACAAGGATGATAAATGGCAAAATACTGAGCTGAGGGGTGTGTAGGGGGATGGTACAGGAATTGATTCTAGCTTTGGCCTTATTTAACATCTCTCTTACTTACCTGGCAGAGGGAGTAAACAATACCTTAATGAAATTGGCAGAAGTCAGATGGGGGAGTGGGAACACCAGTGAGGACAGAAAAATAACCCAAAGATACATAAAGTTGGACAGGAAATAAAATGAGATTGAATTTGGAAAGGTGCAAGATACTGCATCTGAGGAAAAATAATTTCAGACAGAGGTATTCAGTGGGAGAGAAAAAGCAGAAAACCTGAAAGAGCCCTACCATAGAGGTGGTAGCGGGCATCAAAGTTGGGTACAAGTTTTCAGCATTAATTACTGGTCAAAGTGGGTTGGAGATTCCTGGGGAGCAGTCTGTCTGTGTAAAGCAAAGGACAGGGGTTCCTTTTATTTTTCTGAAAGTGTGTTTAAAGCAAAATAAGTAAATGCCATATGGCAGCAAAAAAGGCCAGTGGAATGTTAGATTGATTACACAGTGGCTTCATGCCATAGATGAAGGAGTGATAATAATATCTACCTCCCTGGCTTTAGTGCAACCGCACCTGAAATATTGCATTAATTTCTGAACAGCTAATTAGCAGAAAGATATTGACAAACTGGAGGATGTTCTGAGGAGAGAAACAAATATGTTTAGAGATGGGGGGAGGCTGGAGTTTATGAGGCAGGATTAAGAGAGCTGAAAATGTAACTTTTACATAAACACTGAAAAAAGGCAGCGATATGGAAAATCAGTGATGTATAGCCACCCCTTCAGGGATTAATTACTGACACTGAATGAACTTCAGATGGCCATTTTTTATATAAAAGAGTCTCATGGAGAAATTTTCAACCAGCTCCACATAAAATACATCAGTTGTCCCCACAATGTTCAAACTTGGGTGCAAAGGCAACCATCCCTTCTTTTGCACCCCCCCAGTCATTGAGCTTCAGGTAGTTTTCTGGTTATTTGTTCTCTTAATCTTTGCTTGATGAAAAGAAAGAATACTGTCATTTATGATGTTGTTAAATTATTGTAGGCATAAAATGAGGACAAAACTGATATCTGGTAAATTCCGTCTACCATTTCAGAAGCAAAAGAAAGTGGCTTGGAGAGTGTCCCATTGCAGTAACATGTACTGTGCCATGAGAAAAGAGTATTCATTCTGAGATTACAGAGATTCTGTGAGGGAAGCATCTGGTTTCCCATCTAGGCACTCATGTATGCTTGAGGCTTTTGTACCTTTTACTGTGTGCTGGCCCTTACAGCCAGCATGCATTTGTGGGAGAAATGCAAGGTGGGAGATGGAGGTGTTGCCTGCCCAGAACCGGGCCTCGAGATGGCAAACGGGTTCATTGCCCGGTGTGCTTGGCACCAATAAAGACACTGAGGGGAGAAAGCAAGCCAAATTTATTTCAGAGCTCTGAAATGGCACTAGGAGACCAGCATGTCTCAAATCCAGTGCAGCACATACAAATAAAATTTTCCCTTTTATATTCCAAGCTGTTTCTGTGCAAGCCTTTGTTCTGTTACTCCCTCTTACCCCTCCCACCTTGAGCAGTTACAATTAGAAAAATTCCCATTCGTCTGCTTATCTTTTGGCCTTGCAAGGCCTGTTTACAGCAGTCTGCCTGCTAGAAAAGCTGACCCTTACATTTCTGCTTCAACATGTAAGCAGTTAGCACAGAAGTAGGTGAGAGTTCACAAAATGGAGTCACTGTGGTTCAGGTAGAGCAAAGGAGCTTCATCGGCTCTTTTGGCCTTCCACTCCCCTGAGTTACCTGGTAGCTATGCCTAGTGACACCAACAGAGGCTACACCTCATGGGCAGCACTGGCTAGTGGCAGAGGTGGGGGCATGCTTTCTAGTTAGAAAGGACCTTATTGGACAATTCTGTAACAGGCATTAGAATTGGTTCAGTGGGGGCGCGCCTCTCTCATATTCAGTTGGGCAGAAGCAGGCACTTCCTTTCTTGACCTTGTGTTACCTTCTGCTCTCTTTGTTGTTGCTAGGACAGGTCCCTTTTCAGGAGTTGGACCTGATTCTTCTCTCACACCAGTGTAAATCAAGAATAACTCCACTGAAGTCAACGGATGTTTACTTTGGTGTAAAACCACTGCGAAGGAGTGGAAAATGAGGAATATCCTATGTACTTTGTGTTTGTTTGGTAAATAATGTTATGGTCACTTGGCCAAAATTCCAGATGTCCGTTTCTATCTAAATTGGCCTTCTCCATTTGTTTGAAAATATGTTTGTATTTAATTTTGAGGTGAATGTTTGTTTTTCTCCTAGAAGAGGGCTTAAAGTATTGATAAATGTCCTCTGTTATCCACAGGATAGATGCAATACAGGCAGCAGTCATACAGGTTTACTGACATCACCAATGTACCTCATTTTTCACTTGGAGGAACCAAATTCTACCTAGAAGCATGGAAGGATGGTCTTACTGTTTTAGCACAGAACTGGGAGTCAGGCAATATGGGTTTGTCACATGCTTCCTGTGGGATCTTAGTCAAGTCATTTAACCTTTAGTCGCTTCAGTTTCCCTAAAACAGGGGGGGAAACACAGAATGTTGTTAGATTTGGGACTTAATCAATTGCCATTGACTTTAGTGTGTGCAGTTTATAGCCCTTGATGCACTGCTGTTTGTAAAGCAGTTTGAGATCCTAAATTGGAGAGTGCTATCAAAGAGAAAATTGTTGATGATGATATTATTATTATTATTTATTATTATTATTCATAATAATAAGTTCCCCCTGTATTCATAATTTTTTAGATATTAAGGCCAGGAAGGACCACAACGATTATCTAGTCTGACCTCCTACGTAACACAGCCATAGACCCTCACCCAATGGCCTAGCCCAAAGCCCACTGGATCTGTGGTTTCCCCTCTGAGAGGTCTATCAAAAGATGTTGATTAGTGAAGGGGAACAAAAAGGAATGACAATAATGAGAAATATTCAAGGTGTGGAGCAAAAAAATAAAAAAAAATTAAAAGGCATCTACCCCTGATCAGCACCTTCTTCCACATCTCCAAAGCCTTTGATGTAATGCAGATAATATGAATATGATTAGATAGGTAAAATTCAATCCATTATCGATTAAGATCAAAGTGATAAATAGGACAGTGATTGAGGAGATCAAAGCAGATGGAAAGTCTTAAATGGAAAACTAAGCACAAAGCATTTGAAATCAAAATTTCTCAGAAAACCATCACCATAATTAAATCCAGGGAGGGCATTCTGAAGTGAAAACGAAGGGCCTAAAGAAAACTCTGAGCAAAGCACCTAGCTCAATTGGGTCCTGGTCCATGATGGACACCTACAGGCTATTGCAATGTAAATAATAATAATAATAATAATTAATAAAGACAAGGACAGAAATAGCAGGATGCATTATTAGATGTATGAATGGTACTGCAGCCAACCAGCATTTCTGGATGATGTTCATGGTATTTTTCAAGGAAATGATAGCTAAATGCTGACTCAGTTGCTAATCAAACACATACTTGCAATAATGAGAAATTTATTAAAATAATACAGAGAGGAATCAAATCACTAACGAGCCAGAATGCAGACAGAGCTGCTACTGCATTCATTAGCTTTGTCAATGAAGTTTGAAGTCATGGTAACAATCCAATCACTTACGTGTTCCCTACACAAGAGTTTGCCTTCAGTGACTTGTTTTAATTTTTAAAGGTTCTACCATTTCTAGTAAACTGGCTTTAGAGAACTGAAGATACACTAGTGTATTTTCATTGTCTGTAATGGAGTGACTTCTGATTGTGAATCAGACCTTTATTCTGTTAAGCCTTAGTACACACTGTTCTTGTCCAGTAAATAAGGGATTTATTAATGTGTTTGCTCACAAAAGTCCATATTATGCCTGTGAATCATGTCTACAGCACCACTGACGTTAATGGGACTTTACAGCACAAAGTATGTGACCTTGAGTGTTTGTAATTTAACATTTCTTTCTTTTTTACAACCAAAAGTTTCAATAAGCAAATCTCTACCCTTCCTAGACAATGGGACAAACTCTTCTGGTTTCAAAAACACCTTTTCAACCTTGACTATCGTGCTCACTATGAGGACTCACTATTACACAGTTGTTGGGGTACAGGAACCCATACTGCCACAGCGGAAAAAAGAAGGAACTGATTGAGGTGTTTGCTGATTTGCATGCATAAGTCACTGCACTGGCTACTCTTTATTGATGGTAGCATTATTAATTTGCATTCTAAACAAGGTAAGCAGGCTATTGTTTTGTTCTAATTTGGGCTATGTTTCCTGTTTGGGTAGGGTGCATTGTTGTACTGGTCACCCTAACTGCTGGAGAAATGCAAGAGGACTGAGCCTTACAAGTGACAAGCAGCTGCAATGTGAGCTGGTGCTAACTTAACGTGGAAAAAGAACAGAGAGAAACTGAGCCAGATAAGCAGGGCTGCCAAGAGCGGGTTCGGGCCCCGGTGAAAAAAAATGTTCGGCCCCCCCAGCAAGGGCGGACTGGCTAAACAGGGCCAACGAGAGGAGGGGGAAGCCGGGCCCTGGGCCTCCTGCCGGGCCCCAGTAATTTGTACCGGCTTTCTCCCCCCCTCGTCGGCCCTGCAGATAAGCTCTATCCCAGAATTATCAGAGGATGGGAAAGCCATTTCCTGCCTAGCTCTACTTAAGAGTACAATAGTGCAACTTCCCAAAGATGGGCAAGATCCTCATCTGGTGTAAATTGGCATAGCTTCAGCTGAGAATCTGGCCCAATGTTTTTTTTTTTCCTTTTTGACCTGAAGAACAACCCAGCTAAGTAGCAAATGTAATTTCCATTTTCCTGTTAGCTGTTTAAGCAGTCTAAGGCTCAAACCTTGACTCAGGAAGGTAAGGTACATTTTATGCGGTTTTCTGGACTGTCCACCTGATTTGGATTGAGAAAAATATATTTAATATGAAGCACAGATTGCATTTGAATTACAGGATAGTCTTAGTTGCCAAGAGATCTGCTAAACTACAGTGCAAAGTTTCATTTGTATTGGCTGGCTTTAATAACAATACTTATTGTATTAGGGAGAATAGCTCCAAGGGGTATCTGCAGGGTTGACTTCCTAGGTGATCATTAGCTCTGTAGGAGCAAAATAGGCCTCTTCTTTTAAATCTCAGTTCAAACAGCTTCTCATCATTAAAAATCCCAAACATCTCCCACATCTCAGAGAAAAAGAGAGCCTACAGCCAGAGATGTCTGCAGAATAATCCGGGAAGAGTATCAAATGTGGTCTTGGTTTAGGTGGTTAAATGCATTATTCATGTTGCCTCACCTCAGAACAAACCATTCGTTCTGATTGTTGCTGCTAGATCAGATGGCAGCTCGTAAAGATTTGTACTCTGTGTAGCTGGTTCACATCAGCAAAACTCCATTCACATCATTCTGCAGAAAATTGGGCAGTATCAACAACACAGACAACAATTTTGGTGCTTGTAAATTATTTCTCCTTGCCAATAACTAACTTGATTTGGCTTTATGTCGCTGATGCCACTGGAGGGGATTTTTTTTTAAAATTGTAACTTCAAAACGTTGACCTGGATAGTGAACAAAGAGTTTGGTATATACTATTTAGGCATCAGCGTCCCACCCTGGGTGCTCTGAGAGTTTGGTATGGGGGAGTTGGAAACCATCGTCTTAGTATGCTCCCAGGAAGCAGTATGGTACTAGGAATGCTGATGCAGTATGTTTCCCTGCTCACTTCATGAATGTCCAACTGGAGCTCATGCGGGATCCCCCCACCCCTCCATGGAGGAGGCAACCACTGGTAATATACCTTCAAAAGGAGCCAGACTGCTAAGGAGGAAGGGGGCCAGCTGGACAGACATGAGAGGTACTGGACCTGTACAGGTGGCTCTCAACACACTGGATGAGATAAATGAACGTTAGTGTCTGGGAAAAGCGTAAGGGAAACATTTCACAGTTACTGACCACCATCCTGTGTTAAATTGAAGGTCTTGCAGATTTGGCTGGTTAAATGTAAATTGCTGATTTGTTTTTTATAGTTTTCTTGGGTTGGGCGGATCTTGTGCAGTCAAAGGTTTTTTGCAAACTACCCAAACTGTTTTTGGGGAGGGGGTGGTGGTTTGTAAAACTAGGTTGGGTTCGTGGATGCTTTTTTCTTGTAATCTGAACCCCAGTTGTTTTCATGTGTTAAGATAGTATGACCTCTATTAGGCTGGTATAAGTGGCTGCCTCTTATAGCTTATACATACAGTGTTTATTGTTCCATTCAAAGTTGTTGCTGATTCTGCTAAAGTACTAATCCTTTTAATGGCTCCTGACATCAGACATAGTACTTAGACATTCACGTGACCTTATCCATGCCCACTAATGTATTTTGGAACACTGCACGGTCAGAATTTCAAGTGCAAAATCTGAAGCCAGATTTTGAACATTTGACCTGAGAAAAGATAGTAGAAAGTCTCTGTAGGACTTAGATCAGAAATGTGTTAAGATTTTTCTCACTAATTTGACTTTTTATTTCTCCTTATTTGAGGATGGCTTAGAACTTGAAATGTATTTCTTAAATAATGTACTCCCCATGGGCTTGATCCAAAATAATTGGAGTCAGTGGAACTTCAGTGGCCTTCGGAAGATAGTTGACAACGTGGACCAGATCCTCTAATAATTATTCATGTCTTTTTGAGGTAGAACTCCCATTGAAGTCAATGCACGTTGTACTTGACTAACATCTGGTTCCTTTAGCCCTATTGTTTCCACAGAAAGATACAATATTTTATTTATATTTTGATTTACCCATGCAGAGTTCTGGTGGCATGTCCAAGAATTAAATAATACACACAAAGATTGGGACCAAGGTTTAAAATATAAGGACTATCTCAAATTAAAACTCTCCCACCATCTACTACAACTATCCCAGATAATACACGGGGAAAATATTATTGTTATATATTCCATATACAGCTGTCATTCGTATATAATTTATAACTTTTTTACCTCATCGGTATCTACTGATTACTGCCAAGAGCATGATTATAAATATACTAAGCTTCATACATTTTCATTGATTGTTGTAATAACTTGGTTCTTCTTGATGGAAACTATGATGGAAAAATGTTGCTAGATAAGAAGGATGAATAAGCAAATTCATAGACAGTTTAAAAAAAAAAAGACCTGTTTTCACTCAAAATT
>NW_020664483.1:17684617-17695186 GCF_002925995.2 Terrapene triunguis
AGGCGGAGGTCCACTTGTACTCACAAAAAATGCATACAGTTGCATAGGCACTTACCATAATTTCATAAGCAAAGGAGTAAAGTGACCAACCATTTGAATATGCAATTATAGTACATGGACATGCATGTTTTTTATAAAGATCTGCACCACTTTTTTTTTTTTTTTTTTTAATTTGGCCTGTGGTATTATGGAGCAGTGAAGGAAAGTAACATTCTCTTGCTGGAAATTTTGGAGTGGTGAGCTGCACTATACTTTTGGTAATATGCCTGATTAACACTATTTTGTGGGGTATTACAAGAACTTATAAATAATATAACAACAATAATAATACCGAGCTCTTATTCGCACTTTTCATCAGTAGATCTCAAAGCCTTTTCCAGAGGAAGTCAGTATCATTATCCCCATTTTAGAGATGGGGAAATTGAGGCACAAAGAGATGAAACTATTTGCCTAGGGTTACACAACAAAGTAGACCAGGGTACAATATACTCTGTCAGCTTTCATTTTCTCTCTCTCCCATCCCACTGGCGGAATTTAAACTTTCCCAGACACTCAGAAGTCATGCCTCCAACAACTTCCTCACTTGCAATACCCTCCTTTCAATTGGTACAGCAAAGGACCAGAATGATATTGTCTCTAAAATAGAGAAGGATGGACTGTGATATGAAAACAGAGACTGTCAAAAGGGAAAAGGTTAATACTGACTGAGTCTTTTCTTCATCAGTTCTGAAAGGAAAAAAACATCCTCTATAATAAAAATGCAGGTCATTCATCCTCAAAGCCTTAAATGGAACCCCAGTTGCAGTCTTACAATTGATATATCAAAAAAAATAATAATAGAAGTAAATACATGTCAGAATTCAATAGCTGATAGAGTTGGGATTCAGTTAGGGATGGGAGAATCCAAAAAGATTACTCTGACCTTAGTTCATATGGCCTCAGGATTTGAAGAGATTCTCGAATGTTCATATTAAATGGGAACCCTTAATATCCTGACTTGCATTATAAAAGTAAAAAGAGTTGATTTTTCTCCCCCCCAAAGGCACTCCACTTTGCTTTTATTTAGCAAGACAGTCTTTTTGATCCTTTTCATACCGTGCTTTGTTATCAAATGATGAGTCATAAAAATTTCTGATTTAAAATAGACAGGTTTCCTTATTTGTTTTTGTTTATTTGCATATTTTACAATGTACAACTCTGTCTCTGACTGTGTGTTTGTGATCTACCCACCTTGACCTCTTTAATGAGTCGGATTGGGCCATATTGTTCACTCATGTGATTTTGCTGAAGTTAACATGTACACCAGTGGGCAGATTTGGTCCAATCTTCTGCTATGATTGACTAACAGTAACACTTCAGGTAATTGCTAAGAATTTAAAAGTAAGGTAAATAAGATGTTCTAATCTGTGTAAAGTTCATTCCAGGCCATGGACTGAAGGATATGGAACATAGAAAGGAGATTGTAAATGCTTGAATGATATTAAATTAGACTGTTAAAGCCTTTAATTTTGATTTATTCCATGGCATATATTGGGGAACCAAGTTGCACTCATTAAACACAGGTCAGAAGTGGACCTTGATAATTTTATACATTTATAAATGAATACTGAAAACAACTATTTTGTCCTCCCAAAATGGGGATGGATTTGTATGTTTATGTGGGCGTATAAATATACAGTTTGTTTTCTTAAAGTCTGAGCATATATAATGATCTTGATTCTCCCCTCTGATAAACCATTTTTAAGGCAGTATAACTCCATTGACTTCCCCATCCCCTGGCAGCAACTTCCATATTCAGGTATATTCAAATGCACTGATAGTTCTGTCGAGCCTACACTTCAGTTTGCCATTTTCTCCTATTTATGTGAAACTGCTAAACTCATTTGTCATGAAGATATTTAATCAGACAATGCCATAGGCAAGGCAGTGCACTGCAAGTGCAGATTATAGGGAGTAACACGATTCATGCAGTGCCCAGATATAGAGTCAGCCTGCCTCTAACACAGGCAGAACATAGGAACAATGGAGTTCCCATACTGGATCAGACCCCAGGTCCAGCTAGTCCAGTTCTCTATCCTGAGACTATGTCCAGGCAAGTAATGACTCTGAAAAAGACTTGGTGGTCAAGGTGGATAATCAGCTGAACATGAGCTCCAAGTCCAATGCTGTGATCAAAAGGGATAATTCAATTCTAGGATGTATAAACAGGGGAATATTAAGTAGGATTAGGGAGGTTGTATTACCTCTGTATTTGGCACTAATGCAACCAGTACTGGAATACTGTCTCCAGTTCTGGTGTCTACACTTCAAGAAGGATGTTGAAAAATTGGAGAGGGATCAGAGAAGAGCAACAATAATGATTAAAGTATTGGAAAATGCCTTATAATGAAAGACTTAAGAAGCTCACTCTATACATTTTATCAAAGAGAATGCTAAGAAGTTATTTGACCACAGTCTATAAGTACCTGGAGCAGAAATTTGATAACGGACCTTCAGTCTAGCAGACAAAGATCTAACAAGATCCAGTGACTGGCAGTTGAAGCTAGACAAATTCAGACTAGAAATAGGGTACACATTTTTTAACAGTGGAGTGAGGTCTTGACTCTCCCCCCCACACCATGCTGGTGAGAGCAGCTGAGATGGCACAGAGGGGAAAACCATAGGTGCCCGGTAACGTTCTGGCACAAGATACTAGAGGCAGGGGGAACCAAGGACTCTCTCCGTCATAATTTGGTCCCTGGTCTGCTTCTGCACACTGCCCCTTATGGAGGGCGAATGGTAGCTCACAATTGAATGTCACATAAGAAAAGAAAGAAATCAGTACCACATGCATAAAATCTCTACATTTATTTAAGCAAATTTTGCTGTCCTGGGGCTTAATTCATTTTGAACTGCTACATTTTAAGACATTATGTTGCAATGAGCTAAATATAAACTGACAGTTAAACATAGCTTTGGGCAGTCTTCTTTCTGTACTTACACATGGCCAGTAATTTATCTACATCATTTCTTTCATCAATTTGCTAACTGTTAACTATATAAATCCTGTTTTAACATTTTTAAACAGTTTAAAAAATAGACGAAATTTAAAGAATTTCATTATAAACATGCCTCCAGATGCAGTTTAGAATAATTGTGATGTTCTAATCCCATATAAGCCTTTTTTTTTCTCATAGATCAATACACTTTGATAGAAAAGGAAACATCTAAAGCTAAAGTCTACATTAAATGGCAGCAGAAAACTACGTAGCAATTGCTTTGCATAAATTCCCTGTTTTCAGATTCACCGAGTTAACCTCCAGCATAATTTTGCATTAATTTGGTTTTGACACTGGATATTGTACTCAAGAGGAGTGAATGGGGAAAAACAAACAAGCTGGCTATTATATATGAAAATTAAAGTTAATTTCTTAATAAGATGCATATGATGCTCGTTATAAAATAAATGCTTCACTATCAAAAAATGGATACTTTTTAAAAATTAAAAATATCCAAAATCTAATATTCATTTTCAAAATTATATAACTTAAAAAATAAAATTAAAACCACTCTGAATAAGTGTTTCAATCAGTAGTCTTTTAAGCCATATGGTAAGGTGCATTGGATGTACATCTAAGAAAATATTTTCAACCTGTCTTCATTGAGACTACTTGTGGGTGTAAGGGAAACAGGATTTGATCACAGATAGCTCTAGTGTGAGATAAAAATGTAAGTATGGAGAAGATAGCAAGATAGCAAGGAAGTCTGAAAATCATCAAAATTCATTCCCAGGAGAATTCTCTCCTGGGTACTCCCTCATTAGTGCCCTGGATCTTACACCATTAAAGTCAATGAGAGCTTTGCCACTGACTTTAATGAGCATAGAATCAAACCCCTTGGTGAATGAAATTGTCTGTGGAAGGGGACACCTCCTTTATTGAAAGTCAAATTGGAATAATATGCAACATTCCCTCCCTGACTTTTCCTAGGCTCATGTGAACCAAAGACAGAAGCTGGAACACCAGTTTAGTTAAATCTGTCAGACAGTGAGTTCTTTGTAATACAAGCAAATTCAGAGGCTCTGTGATTAAAAGAGCAAAAATTACCCTTGACTCTATTTCTTTATTTGGATCAGTTTGTGTCAATCTTCATATAATCTATTTACAAAAGAAAAACTATATTATTTACCCTTGAAAGTTCCCCCACTCTTCTGCCATTGATCATCTTTAGATAACAATTGCATTTCTCTGTTCTACACAGTCATGTTCAGAGAAAGAAAGCATCCATGTACCAAAATAGTCTCTGTGTAGCACACTTCAAAACATTCTGTCTTATTACAATATAATGAATTTAAAATCCAGAAATCTGATGAAGATGGTTACCAAAGCAATAACTTCCAAGTTTCAGATTTTTCTTTTGAAAATTACTTAAAATTGCCATTAGCTAGAAATAAATATTTAAATGTGTCTGTCACAGTATGAAATATTAAAAATGTAATACACTTAATTACCTGATTAACATCTCTGTGTATGAGATGAGGAAACATTACCAGTGTGTGCGACAGATCGCTGACCTCCAGAATGGTAAAATTAAAAACACACTACTTTTCATAGAATCACAGGGTTAGAAGGGACCGCAAGAGTCATCAAGTCTAGCCCCTTGCCAAGATGCAGGATTTGTTGTATCTAAACCATCCAAGACCGATGGCTACCCAGCCTCCTTTTGAAAACCTTCAGTGAAGGAGCTTCCAGGATCTCCTGAGGCGTCTGTTCCATTGTCCTACTGTTCTTACAGTTAGGAAGTTTTTCCTGAGATTTAATCTACATCTGCTGTGCTGTAGTTTGAACCCATTGCTTCTTGTCCTGCCCTCTGTGGAAAGAAAGAACAACTTTTCTCCATCTTTTTTATGGCAGCCTTTCAAGCATTTGAAAACCACTGTCGTATCAGCCCTCAATCTCCTCTTTTCCAGACTAAACGTATCCAGTTACTGAAGCCTTTGCTTGTATGGCTTGCATTCCATCTCTTTGATCACTTTTGTTTCTTGCCTCTGGACCCTCTCCTGTCATCCATGAATTTGTAAATATTCCTGCCAATGGATCTGAGATTTCTTCAGCTAATTCCTTTATTACCCTCAGGTGAATAGCATCAGGCCCCACTGATTTGAATTAATCCAAATTGGTCAGAACATCTCTGATGTGTTCTTTATTGTCTGTGGTAACTCCGTTAGTCATCCGGTCACATGTTATTTTTTGTGAGAAGACTGATGCAAAGTAGGCATTGAGCAGTTCTGCCTTCCTATCATCTTCTGTTACCAGCTCACCTTCTCCATTGAGCAGCGGACCCACACATTCCTTGATCTTTCTTTTTTGTCAGATATATTTGAAGAACCCCTTCTTGTTGTCTCTAACATTCCCTGCCAGCTGTAACTCATTCTTTGCCTTGGCTTTTGTGAATTTGTCCCTATACACTCATGCTGTTCCCATGTATAATTCCTTGGTGACATGCCCCTCCTTCCATTTTCTGTATTTATCCCTTTTGGTTTTTAGATAGCTAAAAAAGCTCCTTGTGCAGCCACATTGGCCTCCTGTGGCTCTTCTTATTTTTCCTTTGTATGGAATAGCCTACTATTTCTCTGAGTTGGTTGAAATCCGCCTTTCTGAAATCCAGTGTCCTTGTTTTGCTCTTCTCATGTCCTTCTTTCCATAGGATCTTGAATTCTGTCAGATCATGATCACTTCCTCCCAAGTTCTCAACCACCTTCATGTTTGCAACTAATTCATCTCTGTTGGTCAAAACTAGACCCAAAATCTAGTTGTTTCCTGATTCAGAAAGTTGTCCCATACACGTGCTAAAACACATATAGGATATATTATGTTTTGCTGTAATAGTCTTCCAACAGATATCAGGGAAAATAAAATCCCCCATTCATATTAGGTCATGTGTTAGTTAATCTTGTTACCAGCTTGTAGTATGACTCATCCACTTCCTCTTCCGGATTTGGTGATCATAATAGATCCCCGCCGTAACATCACCACTGTTCTTTTCCCCTTTTATCCTCACCGAGAAACTCTGGGTAGGTCTGTCACTCATTTTGTTTGAAGCAAATAAACCTTTTCTACTATTGTGTTATCACTTGTGCCTTTAAAGATGACATTGTCTGAGGCTAAATTTCTCTCACATCAATACTTTGATATCTCTGTAAGTATCTCAGGGCTTACTTTCCAGGCGCAGATGATTTTGAACCAGATACCTGTAGGTCAGTAAGTTTCAGATGCCTGTAAAATACAGAGAACCACAATCCTACTTGGTGAACCTTCACGGACATCAGTGGAATTACACCAGAAAGGAGTTTGGTTCAGTTATGTAATCTATTTTATAGTGGGGCCCATCACAGAGGGACTCCAATATAGATATTACATACAATAAAACTACATTAAAAGAACTTTATTAAGATTACAAATTCAAGCACTCAAAAGTTAGGAAATGCCAGAATTAAGGTTGCCTGTGCCACTGAATGTGTGGCCTCAGGTCTTATTTATGACACTTTTCAAACTCTGCTCTGCACAGAATTATGGGCTTACTCATATCATTATGGTATCTGAGTACTTCACAAACATTAATAAATTTATTTTCACAACACTCCTGTGAGATGTGGGGGGATTATTATCTCTATTCTACAGAAAGAAAATTGAGGCAGAGAGATAAAGGTAAAAAAATTCCACTAATTTTGAATGCCCAGTTTGAGATGACTAGAACCTGATTTTTCAAAGTACTTAGCATTATATGCTGCATTATATGTTCAAAGCACAGCTCCCATTGATTTAAGTTGCAGCTGAGAGTGGTCAACACTTCTGTAAATCAGGTCCCAGGGTCTTTTCTCTCACCAGGCCTGGGTCCTCACCCCTCCAGTGGGACAGCTTCCTCCTTCTCCTTCCCTTGCCCTGAGCCACAGAAGAGAGAGAACTGAGAGCACAGGAGAGACAGTCTCCTTGCTCTCAGTTCCTGTCCCCAGTGCAACCTCAGCCTTCAGCAGCTGGGAGCAGCAATTCCAGGGAAAATCCAGCTCAGGCTTGGCAGCTGAAGGCTGGAGCATGCTCAGTGCAGATGGAATCTTTGGAGAGTTTATCTGGGAAACTCTAACAAGTCTGGCTCATAACTTGACCAAATGTAGGTGGATTTTTCACAGGGACAGAAAAATGCACCACCCTGATACCGGGCTTCATGCCAAATTTCAAGTCCCTGCTTGAAAGCACAGAAGTGCTCGAGCTTCTCCACTGAACAGTTGTATGCATTTTTTAATTCATGGGCCAAACAACATATTTTCCCTTACGTAGCTCTGAGAAATGGCTGAACTGTTTTTGTTGAAATAATAAATAAAATAATCATAATAAATAAATAATAATTCATCCAGAGGCAGAACTCTGGCATGGAAAATTTCAGCTCAAATGAATAACATTTGGCAAAGTTATAAGCAGCTTATATGCCGCCTAGAAAAAACGGTAATAGTCTCCCTCATTGCCTTCCCAGTAGGCAGGAGTAGGATGTTTGAATAACATTCGGTATGTGAATGTTTATGTTCATGTAGGGAGAGTGAGTATTATGGTGTGTCCTACCCCTCTAGGTCCCCTGAACCTCAAGTGCTTGGGGCTGGGATACATCTGAATGGCCCTAAATTGCTATTTTCCTGCAGGACTGTGGAAGCAGAAAGACATTTAAAAAACCACAGACAGCTGAGATTACTAGCCTAATTGATATGACAGATATAAAAAGAGGAAGGTGGGACAGTCTGGTAGGCGACAGACCATAGAAAGGAATACTGCTCTCCTGCTCGAACCCTAGAAGGAAAAACTTCTATTCATGGTTATAATTTGTAGGAATTTGGTAGCGTCTCTTTAAATAGTTTGTGAACCCTCTGGTAGCCATCACTGTGTTCTGTTTTCCGAAGCCACCAGAACCCTGCCAGAACAGCAGTGGACATTTGTAGCTAGGCTTTGTATGTTATATGTAATTTGTAAACATGGTTATTTGGACCCCACATGGCTCCTTCGTATTACATTTGTTATGTAAAAAGCAAAAGCCTCAGTAGTATTCCAGGTGAAAAAGAAAGAGGACAATAGAATTAGGACTCAAACTGTATTTGCAAAGAATGAGATTCCTGCATTGTGACTTGCAGGTTATATAGCTTGTTTAATACTAGAGCTGGGGGAAATGCAGAATGTGATTTTTTGCAACACTGTTAATGAATAATTAGTGTCCATTTTCATCAAAATGTTGACAGAACTACCAATTCCAAAATTCCAATTTCAAATCGTTGACCAGCTCTATTTAAATCATTGCATAGATTAACGTATACAGCATTGAATGGCCGTAGGCTGCTGAGCAGTAAGATGCAACTAAGTACAGAAATGAAGTGAATAAGACTGATGTGCACAGAAATGGCAACAATCAATTTGGAAAAAAGAATTAACTCTTGAACTGAAGGAAATATTCTGAGAAGTTAAAAAAAGAACAGGAAGTTGTACAGATTTACTGCTGTATTTAAACCAAAGAATGAATGGGGCACAGGGGAAGCGCGTTGGAGCAGATGAACGTAACAAGATAACTAAGTGGAAGGGACTGAAAGGTGTCTGGCCCCATGTCACTGTAATACAGAATACTCAAAGGTGGAAGAGAAGCTACAAGATGAAAGGAAAGCTGATAATAGGTGACACAAAATGTTCTCCCTCAAGGACCATGATACAAATGTGACTACAAAGAGATGGTATCCTGTACACAGAGTGTCATAGGGGTCAAACAAACACATCTGTGTATACTAAACAGCAACAAATATAGTTAAATTACCACTGTAACTTTGCCTGGTGTAAATTGGCATAGCTCCATTGTCTTCAATAGAGCGATGCCTGTTTACACCATGTGAGGATCTGGCTCAGCTAAATGTGACGTACATGGAACAGATCCTTTAAAATCCCAACCATGCAGAAGTATGCTAACGTTGCAAAAACACTTAGTATTATATTTGCTAAATATATTTATATTATGCTCACAAGTAAACAATAAAGTCAATGTTAGAAAAATCTAGCAGCAAACAATAAAGTAAGGTATCATAACTAGGTCTGGAGAAGTAGTCGAAAACTAGGACTGCTAACGAAGGAGATAATACAACACTTTCAGATTAAATTACAACCACTTTTTTTCTACCAGAAACCAGAATCTTTCGATTTTTGGGGCAGTCCCTTGATATATGGATCATGGAGCCAGATTGCTCACCACAGAAATCACTAAGTACAAAACCACGTTCTATATAAGCTCCTTGTGGATAAGGGAGGGACAATATAGGATATGATAAACACAGAGACATTTTTTTCATGCATTAGTGATCAAAACTTATTAGGTTTACAAATGTTAATGTCACTTTAGCAGGCTTCTGTGTGAACGCAGTTAAACCATTTTTGCTTAGAAGGTAATAAGCTGTATATTTTCACTGACAGCATTGCTATTTTGAGAAAAGCAACTCCAGTTTGGCAAGGGGTTTTAATAGTGCTGTACTATTGTACAAATATGTTTCTTGATTGTGCAATGCTGTAATTTGAGTAAATATATATTATTTTGTTCATACAGTTGATCATGGGTTAAGGTATTGTTATTGCACATAAGCAATCCTGACATCCCTGATCCTCAGTTCCTACAGAACAATTATTCAGCAGAAAACTATTCACTTACCATCTTCAAACAACCTTAATTTGGTCCAGGAATTTGTGTTTATGTTTGATGGTCTGATCCACCTTACGCTGAAGCCAGTGGTAGTCTTTCTATTGACTTTAGTGGGTTATTGCAATGAGCCCTTGTAGGGCTTTTTAAAATGATAAATATGGATAACTGAGACAATGTGTATATTGTTCTATTTCCAAACTGGATGATTTGTTATGAAATGAATAGTTCATGTTTTAACATAATGGGCATATCTTTATGTCAGTGTTTCTCAAACTGGGATCGCCGCTTATGTTTCTCAAACAGGGGTCGCCGCTGCAGGCCAATGGGAGCCACGATCGGCCGGACCTGCGGACGGGGCTGGTAAACAAACTGGCCCGGCCCGCCAGGGGCTTTCCCTGCACAAGCGGCAACCCCAGTTTGAGAAACACTGCTTTATGTCCTGGAAGATTTCTGATTAGCATACTGTGACACTGCCCCCCATATTCTTCACAGTGATATTATTATGATATGATCATGGCATAATTATGATGCATTTTGTACAAGACAGGTCATGTGAGGTGCCATTGGAAAAGCTATGATTTGCTGAACATTATTATCCTATTTGTATGCATGTATCGTTTTTGTATCTGTAGTTATGAATATTGACTATGCATCTACATTTCACATGTAGTCAAACCTGGGTAACACCCACTAATCTAAATAACTGGTTGTAAAGGACCTATTCGGGGTAATGGGCCAATAGAAAGAACAATAGGCCTTAGGAGAAGCTTATCCCCCACTGGGTGAGCCTTCCTGAGAACACTCCAGACCGTCTGTAAGTAATGGCTGTTATGACTCTACAAGGACATGTGACCAGTCCACGTGATTCTGGACTCCATC
>NW_020664483.1:17695196-17763694 GCF_002925995.2 Terrapene triunguis
AAGACTTTTGGAGTTAAAACAATGACAGCTCAAAGAAATGGAAGCCGAGAATGCCAGGCAAGACGCTGTACACCAAAGAACCATGGAAGAAGAGGAGGCTAAACAAAAAGCTGCAGACCAAAGAGTTTTGGAACTGAAACGGATAGAGGCTGATAAAGAAATGGAGATCCAGACATTAGCCATGGAGGAAAAAGAGAGAGGAAGCATCAGCTGGACTTGCTAGAGAAACAGATCCAGAACCCCCACGCTCCAGTGAGTCCCACTTCTCCAGAAATCCACAAGCGGGAATGGTTGTGTCCTGCATACAGTGAGACCGAGGATATTGCTGAATATTTTATCGCCTTGGAGAGGCTGTGTGTACTTTATAAGATTCCTGAGGACCAGAAGATGCCCCCTTTGGTTGCAAAGCAGCCTGGTACAGCTCTGGATATAGTCAATAAGATTCCAATTGAAAATGCTTCCGATTCTGGTAAATTCAAGGAAATGATTTTAAAACAGCTTCAGATTACACCTGAAATGTTTAGAGTAAAAATTAGAAGCCTTAAGAGGGGTGAGTAATGTGGCATATGTAAACCACATGAGAGATTTGATGGAAAAGTGGTTGAAGGGAAAAGGTGTTACAAGCTTTGAAGGAATGTGCGACCTTGTTGCTCAGGAACATTTTCTGCATATCTGTAAAGATGGTGTTTATGGGACACGGAGATGAAAACTGTGGAAGAACTGGTTTCAGAGTAGCCGCTGTGTTAGTCTGTATCCGCAAAAAGAACAGGAGTACTTGCGGCACCTTCGAGACTAACAAATTTATTTGAGCATAAGCTGCAAGTACTCCTGTTCTTTTTGTGGAAGAACTGGCTACCCTAGCTGATGAATTTGAGCAAACTCAAGCATCTATTGCAAACAAACCACAGACAGAGGGGTTTAAACCTAGTGGAAAGCAGGGTTCCCATTTTACCTCTTGGAAGAAGGAGGGTGGCCAGGAGGCTGAGCACTTATCCCCGAAAAAAACTACTTACAATACTCACCCCAAGCCACTCATGAAAACAGAAGAGCCTAGAAGGTGCTACCACTGTAATCCACCGAGCACCTGAGGAATAAATGCCCCCAACTGAAGGAAAATAAGCTTCCTCTGACCCATGTCAGCATGGTTGTCCTCAGCCCCGAGGCTCCAGAGGAGACACAGGTGGGAACACCCTTAACTTACCTCACAAGCTTTGGCGAAACAGGGCCCGGTGAATCAGACAGAGAACACATTAAGGTTGTCAAAATTAATGGCATAGAGTGCCTAGGGTGAAGGGATACCGGGGCCCAGATCTCTCTGGTTCAGCTAAGTGTGGTCCCAGAGGCTAGTATTTTGCCTGGCCAAATGGCCAAGATAAAGTGGGTGTGGCCAGACAGGTTCCCCATGCCACTAGCAAAAGTTCATGTGGAGTGAGAAGGTTTAGAAGGTGATTTAATTGTGGGAATGCTAGAGGACATCCTGGCAGATATGTAGATAGAAAACGATTTTTTCCACAAGGCCAAGTCTGTTGGTGTGGTAACCCATAGCAAGAAAGAATATTGTGTAGGGTCCTCAGAGGGGAAGGAGAGTGTATTGTCTTTCAGTGAGAAAGCTGTTCCAGCTGGTAGCTGCAAACTTGTCGCAACTAATCCAGGGACAGATCCAGCTCTAAAGAGCTCAAAGGGGAGCCCAGGTAAGGGTGATGGAATCTTAGAAACCACTGAGGAGGTGGGTGAAGGTACCATTGACACTACAATGCAGGGGGGCAGTGTGCTCCCAAGTAGGGGAGAGGCAGAGTCAGGCCTCTACCCAACCGAGGGTAACACATCCCTAGGGCCGGGGGCAGGAGAGATGTCATTAACTGTGGACGCCGTCCCCAATGCTAGCTGTCAGGGATTTGCAGCCAAGCAAAAGGCAGAGCCTCTCTAGAGAGCATAAGGAAATGTATACTAGAAGGAACTCCAGGAAGGGAGGGGGGTTGGAACTTTTTTTGAAGAGGATGGAAAGCTGTATAGAGAGGCCCCTGTGGGGAAATAACAGAGGCCCTGGGCAGCCCAATACACAGTTGGTTATATCCAGCCAACACCGTGGGGAATTGATGCTATTACCACATGATGGTCCTTTTGCTGGTCACTTGGGGGTACAGAAGACGTATGACAGGCTGAAGAGGAATTTTTACTGGCCAGGAATACAGAATGACGTGAGAGACTATTGCAGGTCTTGTGCGGTGTGTCAGGAGAGGAAACAACCCGGTGGACCCCAGAAATCTCCCCTGCGTCCCTTGTCTGTGATACAGGAGGCATTCCTGAGGGTAGCAATGAACACTGTAGGCCCCGTGTGGCGTCCCACTCAGAGAGGTGGTGGATTTTGCCAATAGGTATCTTGAGGCGGCCGCTCTGTCTAATATAGAAGCTGAGAATGTGGCAAAAGCCCTTCTCACTACATTCAGCAGAGTGGGTTTCCCTAGCGAAATTTTGTCTGATCGGGGGGCAAATTTCATGTAGCAAATATTCAATGAGCTATGGAAGATGTGTGGCATGAAACAACTTAAGACTGCCCCCTATTGCCCCCCAGGCCAGTGGTTTGGTGGAAAGGTTCAATGGAACCCTAAAATCCATGCTGGGAATGTATGCCAAGAAAAGGGGCCAAAATTGGGCTGAGTTGTTGCCCTTTCTGTTGTATGCTTACAGGAAGGTATCCCAAGAGTCCACGGGGTTTTCTCCATTTGACCTTTTATATGGGAGAAAAGTAAGGGGGTCCCTCGATCTCATTAAAGACTCATGGGAAGGATGCAATGAGGTGAGGGAAGATCCAGTAACTGAGTATGTTCAAAGGTTCAGGAAGGAGTTAAAGGACATGATGGAAGTTGTCCAAACCAACCTCTAAGACAGTCAGGCCAAACAAAAGGCATTGTATGACAAAAATACTTGTAAATACACTTTTGACATAGGAGATTTGGTGATGGTACTCAGCCCCGCGAAAAAGTTCAAAATGCAAAACTCCTGGGATGGGCCCTTCGAGGTGGTGGAAAGGACAAATGTGGACACGTATCAAGTTAAGAACCCCCATAATGATATTGTCCACCAGCTGGTACATGTGAACCAGCTCAAAGCCTATCACAGCAGGGAGACTGTAGTAAACAGGATCTGTTGTGTGGAAGGGGAAACTGAGGCACACCCACTCATTGATTTGATGACTGAATGCCAAGGTGGCTCAACTCTGGAAAGCATTGAAATCTGTGGAGAATTAACACCAGTTGAAAGGGGGGAGGTGTTAACAGTGCTGCAAGGATACAGTGGGGTGTTTTCCAACAAGCCAGGAAGAACACACTTGCTAACCCATAAAATCCTCACCAAATGGACACTACCTCCCCCTACCAGGCCTAACAGGGCCACTGGCAAGGTGCAAGAGCAAATTCATAGGGAGATACACAACATGTTGGACATGGGAGTAATTAAGTAATCTAACAGCTCTTGGGCATCCCCTGAGGTTTTGGATGGCACTGTAAACTTTTGTGTGGACTATAGAAAACGTAATGCTGCTACTGTAACAGACACATACCCTATGCTGAGAATTGATGATATGCTGGATGTACCAAGCCAAGCCAAGTACTTTCGATTTAACTAGGGGTTACTGGCAGATTCCCCTGCTTAGTAAGAAATAACAAGCACAGTTGTAGAAATCAGGATCAGCTAACGAAAGATTAATGAAAAGGGCTGAATTTACTGTGGACTTGTCTGGGGGGGTGGGGAGAAGCTGCAGTAGCTGCTGCATAGTAGGTACTCTGCACTAACTCCCCAGGCACTCTTACAGTGCATTTGTTTAATATGCTTTGGAAGTGTACTAAGCTAAACTGCACAGTAAGAGTGCCCATGTGGGGAGTTAGTGCGGAGTAGCTAGTCCACTTTAAATTCACATCCTAGCTTATTGAGCACTAACTTCTCCATGTAGACAAGCCCTGCAACTCAGGACACATGCCCACACAAGGGAGTAAGAACTCCCCTTTATAGCCCTGCATGAGCTACCCAGACCTTTGGTCTAGGCATGTGGGAGTAAGCAGATGGTGAATGGACCATGGAGTAGGTAGGTGGGGATTGGGTGGAACTTTGGCTCCATCCCCGCTACACCCTGGCCAGCACAGCTGAGCCAATGTGAGGGGACATCATAATTCATAGTCTAGGCTATTCGTAAGTTTTTACCCCCCCAGAACAAAAAAGAAGCAGGAGAGGACCCTGAAAAAAGTAATTGGGCAATTGAAGCCAGGGTGTGACCTGCATGCTTGTAGGCTGGTTGTTGGTGTTCAGGCTGTGAGCCACAGCAGGATAGCATTTAAGGCACCCAGAATTGCAGGGCAGGCAGTGATACAACCCCTCGCTGGTGTAGGTTGAACCTCAAAGGCAGGGCCGGCTCTAGGCACCAGCGCTCCAAACATGTGCTTGGGGCGGTACTTTCCAAGGGGCGGCACTCCGGCCCTTTTTTTTTTTTTTTTTGCTTGGGGCGCAAAAAGCCAGGAGCTGGCCCTGAGGGGAGGTGAGCTGCGATGGTAGGGGGCGCAGGGAGGGCCGCAAGAAGTAACCCTGGGGAGTGGGGGCAGAGGAACTGCTCCCCCCCAGCTCACCTCCGCTCCACTGGCCCTGCTCCTCCGAGTGCGCCGCCGCCACTCCGCTTCTCCCCCCTCCTCCCAGGCTTGCCACATGAATCAGCTGTTTTGCGGCAAGCCTGGGAGGGAGGGGGGAGAAGCGGAGCGGCGGCAGCGTGCTCGGGGGAGCAGGCGGCGCGGAGGTGAGCTGGGGCGGGGGGGGGGCGTGGGGAGGGCCACAGGAAGTAACCCGGGGGGGGCAGAGGAACTGCCCCCCCAGCTCACCTCCGCCTCGTCCCCCGAGTGCACTGCCGTTCCACTTCTCCCCCTCCCTCCCAAGCTTGCCTGGGAGGGAGGGGTAGGAGGGGAAGTGCGGTGCACCTGGGGGAGGAGGCAGGCCCGGGGATTTGGTGAAGGGGTTGGAATGGGGCGGGGAAGAGGCAGAGTTGGGACTGGGCTGGGGGTGTGCGGGAAAATTGTTTTGCTTGGGGTGGCAAAAAACTTGGAGCCGGCCCTGCTCAAAGGGTCCCAATCACTCGTTGCTCTGGGCTGGGCCTAGTCACAGGGTCGCCCACAATGCGTATCCCTATGCATTACAATTATAATTTGACCAACTCTGTAGGTTCTTACAGACTGTGAACAAGTTGCATCTTAATCTTCTTTTTGATAAGGTAAATAGTTGCTGCTTCTTCAGTGTCTCAACTTTGTAGCTCTTCCCAAGCCACATCTAATTTTCAACATCCTTCTTAATGTGTGGAGGTCAAAACTTGACACGGTGTTCCTGGGATGGTCTCATCGATGCCATATGTAGTACTACCAACTCCTGAATCTGACTTCATATTCTCCTTTATACATCTAAGGACCCAACTATATTATGTCAACACAGTTACCTTTATCAAACACATTTGCAAGTTTGTCAAAGAGTGATATCAAAGATTCTTGAGAAAACCTTTTTGCCTAGAAGCCATGTTGATTGGCCTTCATTATACTTCTGTCCTTTACTGACAAAGTCCTGTATCACCCATTCCATTATTTTTCCTGGTCTAACCAGCCTGTAATTATCTGGAATCATCTTGTTTACCCTTTTAAAACATATTGGAACAATATTTGATTTCTTTTAGCCCTCTGGAATTTCCCCAATTTTCCAAGATTTATTAAGTTTTGATAAGCATCTCTTGACATCAGTGTTCTGTTCTCTTGATAGGCTCTTTCAGAAGGCACTAAACTCCCACCATGTTCCATGCACACAGGGGTTGCAGAATATTTTAGTTAAGAACTGCCATGGACTGGAGAGCAGAATTTTTCTCTTTATGTTGCAGTCAACCTCCTTTGGTTTGGCCTGTTATCAGAAAAGTGTTCAACGGACTGTTTCCCCCAGAAGAAATATTTATGAGCAGACTAAATTCCTTGGAGGAGCTCAGTTCAGCCTTGGGCTTTAGTTTTCTTATGTCCCATGTGCATCCAAAAGTTATGTCTCGTCTCTCATTCTGATATCTGCAAATTAAAATGGTGGCTCTTTTTCCATTTTCCTTAGTAACACTTACGTGCTAAGACACCTCAGCATTGTGCTGTTTATCATATTTAGTGATGACAGAAGATATTATCTGCACAGCATCTTGATGCAGCCGGCTGTGCCTTCCATAAATATTTTAACAGGTTTTTTGGGAAAAGAATTTATAGTGATCCCACGGTGTGCTTCTTACACTGCTATTTACACCTGTTATAATACATATACAACATGTGTGAGGGATACAGAGTTCATTGAGCTGGAAGACGTTGAGAGGAAAACCAGTATTTCTTCAGCGTGTGATATAATAAATACACTCAAGTTTGTTTCCTTCATGAGAAACAGAAGCAATGCCCATCATACTGTGAGCTTCTTCGGTATCATTTTTTTTGGCACAGATTGTTAGAGCTGGTGGAGTCCCATCTGTGCACACTTGATTGTTACTGTTATGTGTTGTTCAACATTATTGCCAAGGTTTAGATCTCAACAAGGCACTGTCACTGACAAATAATAGCTTTGACTGTATTCAAGCTTCGGGAAATCACTGGCATTTATCTTCACCTTCAAATCACTGGCCATGAAATCTTCTACAGTGGCTGGAAAATATATGTTGCTTTCAGTGTGCTTGATTATGACGTGGCTTACCCAAAGTGCAGTGGTGTCAGGGCAAAGGATTCCCCATTACATCCCTGTGTGAGCTACCTGGACCTGAGATGGAAGGGCTCATGTATATGTGGGCACTGTATGCGTGTTGCTACCCCCATCCAGCAGGTGGGTAGGAAAGGGTGGGGAGGGGGCACAATGCAAAAAACAGCTGAGCGAAGCCAGCCCTGAAGATGATTTGCTGATGCTATGAACTAGTAATAAAACTACTACCCCCCCCCCGCCCCCAGGAGCAAGGGAGCGGCAGTGCGGGAATTGAAACTCTCAAAGGCATTAATTACTTCCTGTGCTGCTCATGAGATAGCCCAGCTATGCACTGCCCCCTACAGGGAGCTCGTGTCAAAGCCACAATCTAGCCTTATTTTAGAGTTGGATTGTTGCTGCTCTTATTTGATTTCCGCCCCAACCCTGCAGGGTGCTGATGTAGAGTTGCCAGGTGTCCGGTTTTCGACCAGACTGCCCGGTCGACAAGGGACTCTGGCAGCTCCGGTCGGCACCGCTGACGGGGACGTTAAAAGTCCGATTGGCTGCTGAGGGGCTAAGGCAGTTCCGTGCCCAGCTCTGCGTGGATCCTGGGAAGCGTCAGAAAGTCTGGCTCCTAAGCGTAGGGGCGGCCAGAGGGTCTCTGCGCACTACCCCCACCTGCAGGCACTGCCCCACGTGCCAGCTCCACAGCTCCCATTGGCTGGGAATCCGCAGCTGACGCGAATTCGGCTAGGAGCTGGAGGAACATGCTGCCCGTTCTCGGGAGCCATGCAGACTTCCTCCATCCCTGGGAAATGCTGGGGCAGCATTGATGTGGCTGCTAAGGGGCCGCCTGAGGTGAGCACCTCCCAGAGCCCCTGCAAACTGCACCAACCAGAGCCACCTGGAGCCCACAGCCCAAAGCCCCTCCGCATCCCAGACCTCTGCCTCAGCCCAGAGCCCCCTCCTGCACCCCAAACCCCTCGTCCCTGGACCCACCACAGAGCTGGCACTCCTGCCCCAGAGCCCTCATCCCCCCCTGCACTCCAACCCCCTGCCCCAGTCCGGAGCCTCCTCCTGTACCCTGATCCCCTCATTTCTGGCCCCACGCCCAGAGCCTGTATTCCCTCCCGCACTCCAACCCCCAGCCCATACCCCACTCCCGCACCCCTAACCCCCTCTTATATCCCCAGCCCCAAGCACTCTCCTGCTCTTCCAAGCAGCTGCCCCAGCTAGGTGGCCCTGCTCCCCACAAGTGGCCAGCGGCAGTTTGGGGAGGAGGAGCCAGGCGGAGATGCTCTGACTTTGCACCTCCCTTCCCCAGTAGTCCCTCCCTGGGAGTCTCCACTTCAGCCCCTCTGAGCTCTCGAGGGTATGTCTAGACTGCAATTAAATGCCCTGCTGCCCTTGCTCAGAGGACTGGGGCTGTAACATTACTGTGTAGACATTTGAGCTCTCTGAGCCCCTCCCCCTTGGGGGTCTCAGAGCTTGGGGTTCAGCTAGCCCAAACACAGCCCCGGTCAGCAAGCAAGTGGCAGCCAGCTTTACTTGCTGGGTAGACACACCCAACCACACCCCTCCAGGCAAGTGGGACACAGCAGCTGCTAGCCTAGATGACGGTGCAGGCCAGTCCCTCCCTGCAGGTGGTGCATGTAGGTTAGTGTGGTTTGGGGCTGTCTCTGTCAGTGCATCCAGGGGCAGTGCACTGGGGCTGGTCCGGCCTCAGCCACTGGGGTGGCCACTGCAACCCACCCAGTCAGCGGGGCACATCAGGAGCCATGCCTGCAGCCAGACATCGCTGTGGGCTGGTGGGTGCCCACCGGAGTCTGCAAAAAGTAAGTGGATCATATGGTCTGATGGTGCCAACACCACAGGCAGCACAAAAGAGGCCTGGCAACAGGGAATGCAGAGCTTCACTAGGACTGATGTTCCTGAAACAGAAGAGCTAGTCCCTGGCTATGGTGATCTCCCTCACACCCATATACAGACCCTTTATGTTTCAAATAAAGGACAACTTAGAAATTATAGAAGACAGTTTATTTTTAAGGGCACCTCCCCAGTGTTTTGTGACACACACTCATATACAAATAACACATTGTATTACAGTGTACAATGCTTTTCATGATTATTGATGTGTAATGTGGAACATTGGGCACCGAACAAAGGACGGGTGATCATGCTGTGTGTGACATTCTAACATATTTTCTCTCAACCTGCTTTGGGACAAATCTGGAACACAGTACAGGTGAAAAAACTTGAACCGAAGAACACCAGAAAATCTCTTGGCTAGTTGGATGGTAAAATAGGGAGGGGTCAGTTTTTGCAGCATGAATTATATTTTATGCAACTTCGCCTTCTTAACATTAAAGAGCTATAATGAATTCATACAATAACATCAATGCAACATTAAGGTTATAGATTTAAACATGTGTCAGGAAATGTTAATATTAAGACTCCCATAACATACATTTGTCCACATTGCATATATTGTCTATTAAAACATACATTTAAACAATTTAACTAGTCATTAAACATTGCACCAGCATAACTTTCCCCCCTGCTATACAGTCCATTGTCAAGTAGGGAAGGAGTCAGGCAGTGGCTGCAGCACTATTGGATCCCCTACCAGGACAGTTGGGTGAAGGCAAGAAAAATCAAGCTCCTGCAATAGTCTCTTTAGTCTCGCTCACTGCAAGTGACTGGGATTCTTTTGGGGACAATTAATTTTACAATAGTGTTTAAAATCTCTCCCTGGTGAGGTGAAGGGTATTTGAATCACACATTCCATCTCCCACATTCAAACTGTTGCAACTCCTAGTGCCTGCTTGGGCCTTGCAGTGAAAATGAGCGAGTGAGCGAGGGTGGGGGAGAGCGAGCGACGGAGGTAGGGGGGATGGAGTGAGCGGGGGATGGGGCCTCCGAAGGGGTAGGGCAGGGCAAGGATGTTCCATTTTCTGTAATTAGAAAGTTGGCAACCTTATGATGATGAGGGCTTCCTACAAATGAGTGAAGGACTTGAAACCTCTTGACGATCATACCATAAAAAATTCTTTGGCAGTTAATAGATGCAAAGTTAAAGGACTCATTTCTCACAAATACAGAAGAACTCCTAATTCCATGTGGAAAACTGTGAAGCACTTTCTCTGTAGAGCATGTCCATCATATACAGTATCATATTCTGAAGTCAATGAGAGCCACAGGGCTTGGTGCCTCTGAGAATCAGCTTACTTTTAATTATGAGACTAAATACGCCGATAGGCGCCTAATTTTTGGCACCCAGGTTTAGAAATTTGGGCCATAAATCTTTGCTAATGACCACTTGTTGCTGTGAAAATTAGAATGTTTTGATATTAAAAACAAGATTATGGGTTTATAAAAATCATGTCTGTGACTTTTCTTAAAGCTCCCCAGGGATATTTTCTTAAGAGTAAAGACATTAGTCCAAGCACCCTGGCCAAACACCCATTTGAGTAATTAGATTGATCAGAGAGACCAGAAGCCTCCATGAGGTTCATCTCACAGAGATTCTGGCAACTGAGTTTGGTGGCAGAATGTAGGTGTGACTAGAGGTATGTCAGGTAGGAGTCAGATGGGCAAGAGTGAAGGAGAACATAGTAGGAGAGCTAGTAAAAAATTATGTTTAATTCTGGTGGGAATTTTTTTTTTAAATTGGATTTTTAATTTCCCACAAAAGAAATGTCACCTTTTCCATGAAAATCAACTCCCCCCAAATTTTCAGGTTTTCAAAAATATCTGCTAATTTTTTTCTGTGTTCAAAAACCAAAACCTGATTTTCTTTTTGCCAACAACAGCGTCAAAAGCTGAACATTTTTCCATAAACATTTTTGTTTTTTTGTTTTTAATGAAAAACTGAAAAATTTCAATCAAAATGAATATTTTCTGAGAAAACTTTCATTTTGGTCAAAAAGCCATTTTTTTTGTTCAAAAAATATTTTGACAAAGAAAAAAGCAACCATTTATATGCAGTAGTTACTGGTGTTGCCGAAATATTCTCTTAGGACTTGGCTTGTCTACACAGGGAATTATCCTGTAACAGATATTCCTAATTGACTATTCCTGATTAAATCCTTTTTTGGAAGTTCTAAATCCACTTTGGAAGTGGATTAAGCTAATTTGGAATAAGGCACTCTTATTCTGGAATAAAAGCATCCACACATGGAGTTAATCAGGAATAGTTGTTCCACTTTAAATTTACACCCTACCTTAATCTGAATTAATGTCCCTGTGTAGACAAATCCTTTCACTGAGAAAAATAATTCCCTCCACTGTAGGAATTTTGGATGAAATTCTTTGGCCTGTGTTATACTGGAGATCAGACTAGACAATCATATTGGTCCTGTCTGGTCTTAAATCTCTATGAATCCAGTCCAAGCAGGAAATCACCAAGACACAGACATGGGCTTTGACAGTTGATATGCAGTGGAAGGAACAAACGTTGATGTTTTCCGGGGAGAATCAATAACATTTAATATAGGGCATAAAGGAAAGAGAGGATAGTGTTAATGTTGCCACTCTGGAATACGGGGAGGATGGTGGTTTAGGGTCTGCTTGTGCTGCTGTAGTGAAAATGATTGAGACAGCAAAGCCAGCATCAAGTTCCATCCTGATATATTTCCTTCTACCTTTGGAACTACCCTCTTGTGCTGGTGCTCTTATTCAGAGACAACACACATACCACGAGATTTCCACCATTCTTAGCATCGTCATTGTTCTAACACATTTCAGGACCTTTGCTCTTGGCTGTTGTTAGAAGCTTGTTTTAACCCTATATCCAATATTATATTCTGGGCACAAATAGCAGTCTGCCTGAATGTGGCATTTCCCATTCTGTTTATTTCATCCACATTCTCATGTCACAAGTGGTGCCTTCCTCCATCAAAAAACCACATGCCGTTACTTTGGCATTATGCAGTGTTGTGCTCATTCTCAGTACCGTGGAATTCATCAGAGTCCTTTGCTTCAATTTCCTCTGCGTGCGGGGCATGAAAGCGTCACCTATGAAACCAAGCATTTCTAAATAGCCATCTGTATGACTGTCAGAAAAATCAGTTTCTCAAGGAACCATCTAGTTTGATCCGAAAGTCACAATGCTCTGATGGCTTTTATATAAGAGGGTTGTGAATTGTGTTACAAACTCACCTTCAGCTTAATCTCTCATGTGGACTAAGAACGATCCAGCTGTTAGTAGTTCTTGCAAGATATGTTGCTGCAAACTGGTGGTATCCTTTCAGGGAGTTTATTGTAAGCTTCTTTGCTGAAGTGACACATCTAATTAGTGAGTAAGTATTGGCATCCATGAAAGTTACCACTGCTGGTGTGGTGAAGGATATGGCTCTGAGTAGGAATGTGCTACTTATGGTGTACTGAGCATGCTCAGTTCATCTGAGCATGCTCAGTACATCTGCTGAAGCCACTGCCCTTCACTTCATCTCATTTGCTGCCAGACATTCCACAAAGGTGGGCCATTATTCCACTAAGTAAACTTACCTTACCAACACAGGCTGCCAATTCAAGGTAGCTATTGTATACATCCCTTCACTTCATGCTGTGCAGTGCTGGGTTGGGTTTGTTTGCAGTTCTCATCACCAATTACATTATATTTTTTTTCAATTGTGTGGTTTTATAATTCTTGTTATCAACAGATTCCTTTTATAAAATGTGTAGTTTGCCTCCAGGGATAAGAGGGTAGCTTCTCAGCTGGTGCTAATTGATGCAGCTTCATTGATTTCAATGGAGCTTTGATTTACACCAGCTGATGAGCTCTCCCAAAGTATCTGGAGACTTAATTTTGTCCCCTTCTGTTATGTGAAGCAATAATTAAACTCATTCCATTGTGTCTCAGATAAAGTATGTTCTGGCTGATCCTAGTGTTAATTCTCTGCTCCCTTAAATTTACCTTTATAATAGGTTCCTATCTCTAAAATGCCTCTTTGAGAACATTACAAAATTTGCTTAACTACATAGCCAGGTGATAGCAAAATCACTATAGAATCTTCTTGCTTGCAAAGAACTATAGAGCATTAGAAAAACTAGACCATCTTTTATGCATCATAGTTCATTGATCTGTATACAAAATAAAACTCAGTTTCAATTTTCTAAGAGAGCTTGAAGCAAAGTCCTTCCATTGCCCCTAAAATTTCCATTGCTGGGGTTTGGCCATAGACTGCTGATGTAACCTCTGTAGCTGCTGTTGGATATCTGGCAATGTGCACAGTTTATGATATTTTTTTGTACTACACCAGTGCCACCAAGATTGGGGCCTCATTGTGCTAGGCACTGTAAAAACACATAATAAGAGAAGTCCCTGCCCCAAGACAAAGAGTGGGAGACAGGAAGTATTATCTCAATTTTATAGGTGGGGAACTGAGGCATGGATGGATTAGGTGACTTGCCCAAGGTCACACCGAAATCTGCAGCAGAGTGTGGAATTGATTGTAGAACTCTTCATGAGTCTCAGTCCAGTGCCTTGACCACCAGACCCTGGGGTAAGCAGTGCCCCCCAGGCATCAGGAATATGATCTGATGCACCTGGTTTATTTACAGGGCACATAAATATACTGTGTGATTTAAGAAGAATGCAATAAGGCTCTCTCTCTGTCTCATTTACACTGTGCTGAAGGCATGCTGTAGTTGTGCAGTTTATAAATGAATGGGCTGGCTTCCCCTTTAATTATGAGTCCAGCGGAGGGCAACAAAAATGATTAGGGGGCTGGAGCACATGAGTTATGAGGAGAAGCTGAGGGAACTGGGATTGTTTAGTCTGCAGAAGAGAAGAATGAGGGGGGATTTGATAGCTGCTTTCAACTATCTGAAAGGGGGTTCCAAAGAGGATGGATCTAGACTGTTCTCAGTGGTACCAGATGACAGAACAAGGAGTAATGGTCTCAAGTTGCAGTGGGGGAGGTTAGGTTGGATATTAGGAAAAACTTTTTCACTAGGAGGGTGGTGAAGCACTGGAATGGGTTACCTAGGGAGGTGGTGGAATCTCCTTCCTTAGAGGTTTTTAAGGTCAGGCTTGACAAAGCCCTGGCTGGGATGATTTAGTTGGGGATTGGTCCTGCTTTGAGCAGCGGGTTGGACTAGATGACCTCCTGAGGTCCCTTCCAACCCTGATATTCTATGATTCTATGATTCTATGTGTAAGTCAGGAGTCACTCCATTGTGTGTAAAACTAGTATAAATGGGAGACCTCTAGTTCTTAACCTAAGACATTGTTACAGCATACTCTTGCTGTAGTACTATAGCCCTATGATGTTGGCTAGAAGACCTTTTTTGACACTAGTTATGTATCAGCACTAACTAATGCACTTGTATAGTCACTCAGGTATGTCCTTAGGGGGGTGTGGGGCCTGGGACAAATCAGCCCTCCCCAGCTTGGGGGCCCCACTCTGCATCGGCGGCTGGGCCAGCGAGACGGATCCGGCCTGGGGCTGGGCTGCCCATGGCTGCTGGCAGTTGCCGGCGCCTACCGCGGGACTGTTGTTGGCCATAGCACCACGGCGGCTCAGGGCTCCAGCCAGGGCGGGGGACTCGCTGCACCGAAACGCGGGTGGCCAAGCTGGATGCTGTCTCTGCTAACTGCCAACAAGATGGCAGGCCCTGCAGAAATGACAGATTTGTCTTCCGGGACTGACCGCGCCGGCCAATCTCACCAGCCCGCAGGGCCCCCCAAAGCGCGGGGCCCAGAGTGGTCACTCCAATTTGCCCTACCCAAGGGGTGGCTCTGTAGTCACTGTTGCCTTTGGGCCACATTGTCCCTGGCCCTTTTGTTGTGCCTGGGAGGATGGAAGTATTCAAAGAACTTATGCTCTTCTCCCCTAACACATACTGTACAAGGTCCAGAAACACTGCACAATCCCTCTCTGAGCTCCTCTGGCACCAGTGCTATTCTGCACAGCCCTAAGTAAAGGGCAGCCCCTCACAGGCCCCGTTGAGTCATTTAAGAGTAATAACACTTATTGCTGGGCCAATTCTCTGCTGATTACATTTACTGGACTCCACTGGGAATGCATCTGCTGAAAGTCTGCCTACAGTTTGTTCTGCTGTTTTTGTGACCGTCTGTTGCAATTTAGACTCCTCAGCTGCAAGTGAGTAGAGTTCAAAGCAATCTAATGCGCAATGAAAATTGTTCACGAAATGAAATAGTATGGGCTCGGCAGTGGCTTTGCCACAAGCCCCATGTGATAAATAGTGCTGATGAAAATATGAATCTTTTGAAATTGATGGGACACCTTGCACGAGCAAGACTTAGTCATCTAAATAATAGCTTGCAAGATCAGGTCCCTATGTGAAAAAAAAATGCTCATGGAGTCTTTGTTATGCTCTCAGTTTCCATTCAGCAAGACTTTATTGGCATGATGAACTAGATTAGAGTAGTCTACTATGAAGTTTGGATCCAGGATTTAGGGATATACAGCTGTAGGGCACTGAATCAGGCCCCATACAAAAAATATACATGCACACATGCGTCTTTATGTATTAAAGGAAATGTTCAGTTTGGAAAATAAAAATAAAGAGCCCATCTCTTCAAGTCCTGATTCAATTGTTATTCAGTCCTGACATGGCAAGTTGCAGTTGATGTCAATAGAGATTTTGCCTCAGTGAGGACAGAGTGATAACTGGGGTCTTTGACCTGCTGCCCTATGGTGAATGATGGTGGTGCATGGGGAAACAGGAAGAGTGCAAAGAGCGTTTAGCAACAGGAGGCATCTGTAGTCCTGGCACTCCCCAGAGTGCACATACCGTTTCCTCTATGTCCTCTTGTACATAAAACCCTCTAAAGAGACAGGGAGAGAGGTAGGGCCAGGGACCTATTCCTGCCCCATTCCCTGGCAATGGCCAGCAAAGCTGGCCATTTTGATAGAAGGAGACGGTGTTTCATGAATGAGGGGTGTATCAGTGGACACTCTCTCTGGGATCCAGACAGCTCAAAGAGGAATTGCACCTGGGCTGGTACATCCTAAACATGGAATTGTGCCTTCAAGGCACAACAGAGCCCTGAGCAAGGACTTTAGGATTGGAGCCCCTAACGCTTCACGCTGGTACCTAGAGCTTTTCATTCTCAGAGCTTGAAACCTGACCACAGCTTCATTGGAACAGGTTCAGAAGTGAATCTCGATTGTCAGCTAGACAGACTTTGACCAAGCTGATGCTTGTTCTTAGGAGAAAGTGGAAAGGGATGAAAGAGAAACTTGGCTTGTGTTGGCTTAACTGAGTGCGAAGGACTGCAAGCAGATTGATGGTGCTGTCAAGAGAATGCTAATGCCACCTTTCATTGGAATGGTCACGGAGCTCAGTTATCCATCCAGCCGAAAAACAAATGAGCAAACAAACCAGTTTAATAGGTATTTGCTCTAATGATGTACAGCACTTGTTAAAATCCAAAAGAGGGGGGAAATGGAAAATACCCATTTTGGGGGCCATTCTGATAAACTCATACAGTACATTTAAATACAAAGCACTGGTCTGAATACCTTGCTACTCCGCTGTTCTCAGGAGGACTAGCGAGAAATAATTTGGGATGATGAAGGAAAGATACAAGTGGCTTGTTTTAAATATTTTTCCTTTTTGCTATTGCAGGTCATAGATCAAAAGGATATATATGCGCAGCACACTGTCTCCAGTGGGTTTCACACACTTCCAGGTAACAATTTTCCATACATTTCATTAAGGAACATACAGACAACAATGACCTTTCAGAGATTTAGAGCTTTGTCTGAAAATACAGACAAAGCCCAAAGGTGGATGATGTCGTTGTTAGGGAGCTACCAGGAGTGCCATTAAAAACAATCCAGCATTTAATGTGGTAGTTTAATTTCCTATAGTATTTGTGATGTTCCCCATTTGAAGTAGAGGGAATTCTAGTACTATGGCACAGTGAAATATTATGGCACCGAATGGGCTAGATCCATAAGCTGGTATAGCTGCTGTGACTTCAGTGGGGCTACACTGATTTATATCAGCAGAGGATCTGGCCCTAAATGTTGATTTTTCTTTTAATTGTGCCTTCTGCAGTGCTGCATTTGACCATTCATATAGGGGTTTGGGTACCTGTATTAGGTCTCTGCATGCTTAAGTGTTCCTTCTGCACTCTTGTGCAGAACCAAGTCCCTATCTTAGGCACACAAATGTGAAAAGTGGATCTACAGGGTCAGATCCTTGCTCATGCAAACTGGTTCTGGCTTCAGTGGAACTATTCCAGTCTACACCATCTGAGGATCTGGCCCTTTACATCAGGTGTGAGCTGTGATCCTTTCTATTCGAGAAACTAATTTGAAAGCAAATGCATTCAGTTAACACACATGTGCACTGAAAAAAGCTGAAGTTTATAGGTTAAAGCAGGGGTTCTCAAACTTCATAGCACTCTGACCCCCCTCTGACAACAAAGTTACTACATGACCCTGGGAGGGGGCAGAGACCAGGCCACGCCGCCTTGGGTGGGGGGATAGGAGGCCACAGCCCAAGCCCCGCCACCCCGGGTGGGGGTGGAGCTCAGGCTTCAGCTTCAGGCCTGGGTCCCAGCAAGTGTAATGCTGGCCCTGGTGACCCCTTAAAATGGGGTCACGACCCACTTTGGGATCCTGACCCACAGTTTGAAAACTGCTGGGTTAAAGTTTTGCTGAGATTTACAACACAAAAATTGCACTGAAAAATTGGTCCTGCTAAGATGCCTCCTTGAGACCTCTTGACTGAGTCAATAAAGAGATGCAGCCAAAACAATTCCACCTCTGTTGGATGTAGCCAAGAGAACTTCACAAAAATCCCAGAATTCCTATTTTATTTGTGAACACATGAGAAAAGGAAGCTTATCTTTGGTGCAGAATCAGTGCTACTTCTGATGTTGCAGTGCAATGAATTCCATGTCCATGGTGCCAGTTCTGAGTCAGTACTGTACACATGTAATTATGGTCATTATTATGCAAAAAGAAAGAGGGGACATCTACCTAAGGCTCTATGCTCCACGCAATAAAATTATGAAATCAAAATTAGATTATCCACATAACTCCAAACTTCTCTCTCCCAAGTTCTCATTCATCTGATCTCTGTCAAAGACCCACTTCCACAGCAGCTCACAGAGGACTATGTTGCTCCACTAGGTGTCCTTGTCCAGCTTAGAGAGAATGTAGATAATAGCCAACCCTTGCAGCCAGAGCTGTATGGAAATCAGTGGTCTCTTCTCAGTATTATCTTTGAAAATCAGACCCACAGTTGTTGTTTTTTGTTCAATATGTCTAAAAATCATTGTATCATTGTTAACATGGTGCCAAAAGTATGAATGGTGCTTTACATGCTGTGGCAAATAAATAGCATCTTTCTCCCAACGAGCATACAAACCAAGGACCAAATTTTCAAAAGAGCTCAGCACTCAAAATTGGGGCCAGATTTTCAAGAGCCCAGCTTCTAAACTTGCATCACAGTATTTGGCCAGACTTCCAGGGGAACACTGGCTGTGCGGTGGGTGCTGAGCAGGTTTGAAAATCTGGCTCTTATTTAGGTGCCTAAAAGGGAGCTGAACCCTTGACAATCCGGGGCCCAGATGGGGTACATTAGAGTGAGGAAGTGAGGGCAGCCCCAAGGGATTGATCCTGTGCAGCGTAAGTGTGGAGTGCTGTGCATGTAAACACCAGGGAAATGATCAGGAGCCGAGGCTTATAATCGCAAAACCTAATTTTGTTTCTTTATATGATTTAGAACCCAATTTCCAGACTTCTCCTCCTCAGTTACTTCCACATGCGGGCAGCTAGATTTGCACTTAGTTGCCTGAAGTGGCTCTTAGGGTACCTCAGTGTTGATGAGGGTTCTCAGGTGTACAATCTGGGCCTCTAACGTAGAGGTGCCCATGTTTGAAAAGCAGCCTCTGATAAAAGGATTATTGAGAGAGGCCTGCAGAGACACCATCGTAGTCTCTGAATCCCTTGCTGTGATGCTGGGCGTGGTTCTGGAGCACAGAGGGTAGGACAAGTCCTATTTTGCCACTGGGAAGAGAGAAAAGCATTGGAGTCAATGTCTCCATTGCTCACAGGGCAGGGCTCACTTGCACTGTCCTTCTGTACGCCGCTCCCCTTTTGTTCTGGAACAATCACAAAAAACATTAGACCAGGCAAAAGGTAAACATGACTCTTGCTCATCCCCTCATGCAAAACCCCTGATTCAGCAAAAGGATTCCATACACTGTCCTCATACAAACAACCCCAAGCCCAAAAAACCCAGCCACCAAATGCTTTGAACTCAAGCCTCTAAAATTGCAAAGTCTTTGTTTTGTGGTCCCTTTATAGCATTCTAATCCACTGACAAAAGCTGGACGCTACTCTCTCTTTCATGCTGGCCACACACAATTGCAGCTCATGGAAAGAAAGAAAACAGTCCCCCAAACTGCTGACAGCCTCTGGAAAGGCAGAGAGGAATGAGGCGGGGCTATTTGATTTTATTTAATTTGCTGCTGGTGGCTGGCATTTAGTGCCACACACTGCCGTGGAGAGAAGTCATTGGCATTTGAGGATGGGGGGCCTAGCTTCTATTTCTCCCCGCTAAGTCCCCCAAACACATTTCCGATCCAAACTGGAGAGACAGAGACACACAGAAGAGGGGATCTTGGGCCTGCACGGCCTCCCCCAAGCCATGTATAGAAGTAGCTACCTGCGAGAAGTGCGCAAGGAGAAGTATGAACGATCTGATGCCTATGATGAGCTGCGGGGCACCTCAGACTTCAGCAGCCTGGCCCAAGCCCAGGGCCTGGAGAACCTGCAGGAGCTCAACGAGAGGTTTGCCAACTACATCAACCGGGCCCGGATGCTGGAGCAGCGCAACACTATCTTCCGTAAGCAGCTGGAGACCTTCCAGCGCGTGGATGTGCTGGCCGGCTTGGAGGAGGCCTTTGCTGAGCAGATTGAGCTGAACCGCCTGCGCATCCGTGAGCTGTCTGCCGACCGGGCCAAACTGGAGCGTGAGGACAAGGATTCACAGCGCATGCTCGATGAATACCGTAACAAGTAAGCCAGCCAGAGTCAAGGGTGCTGCCAGGCTCCTCATTCTGGGTGTCTGTTACCCTTACATGTTATCACTTTCTAAGGGTGGTTATCACTGTTAGGGCTACATACCATCTTTTATCTCTAGAAGCACTTTACTCTCAAACAACATGTTAATTTCGCCTTGGTCTGGCTTTAGAAAGCTCTCTTAGTTAGGTGCATTTCTTTAGGGAAGGGGGGTGAGTCCCATTTCTTGTTTCAAACCTCCTCAGCCCCTGCTTTCAAATTGTGTTATTTGCTAGCTGTCCCATACTAGGCGAAGGCCTGGCTATCCTCTAATTGCCTAATGAGTCCAAAAGCCATAAGACATAGCCCACGGGGCCAGGATCTGTCCTGGATGTTGGTGCGTGGCTCCTATATTGACTTCGGTGTGCCCAAGAGCAGGGGCGTGCTCAAGGGGGGGGGCAAGCTGGGGTGTGGGCCCTCCCAATAATCTTCTCTGGCCCCGGGGACACGGAGGCAGGGAAGAGCGAGCTCCTGCCGAGGTGCAGGGAAAAGTGAACTCCTCCGGGACCAGGGCAGGATGGGGGAGGGGAGGGAAGAGTGAGCTCCTGGTGGGATCGGGGCAGAGTAGGGGAGGAAAGAGCGAGCTCAGGCCGGGGAATGGGGGGAGGGAAGAGAGAGCTTCTACCAGGGTGGTGGGGGCACCGAGCTTCTTCCGGGGTGGGGAGGGGGGAGAGCGAGCTCCTGGGGGACACAGAATATGCCCCTCCAAAAAGAAGAAGAAAAGTGATGAATGTGACTAGGAGCACCCGGGAACCCCTAGGCTGCATTTCATGAGCGTACTGCTCTGGGGCACCAGTTACTCCTGCCTATTAGCACTAGCATGGTCTTTGCAGGGAATGCATAGGTAAGCACCCTGTTAGCTTTATGAGCATCGTGCTTATGCCTGCAAGAAGCACAGTAAAAAAGGCACAACCCACTTGGGAGGCTGAGGGGCAAAGGTGACTTTTGTCTGATGTATTTTCATGTCTCTCTAGCACAAAGCCAGTTTGCTGGTATTCTTAGATGGTTTAAATCTATTTGAAAACTCATTCATGAGCAGTATGGGAAGACTTAGATTGTGAGGAATAATAATTATTAATGATTTTTGCCAAGGCCCAGTCATGAAGCCAATAATGCAAATTTACTCCTATGTTAAGGCTATATTTACTATGTAAGCCCTCAAAAGGGGGGTATATGGTGCCTTGTCCTTTGACCTTCTGCATAGCAGTAAATTTTACCCATTAAGGCATTACATCTGTGTGAGATGGTTGTCCTCAAAGGCAGATAGCACCTTGAATGGACATGAGGCTTCTTCTGTATGGGATGGTTAGGCAAGATCATCTCTTAACTCAGGCACTAAGATCCGGTCAGTTAGGAGCTGTAGAAGCAGAGTCCTAGACTAAGCTCTGCAGATGTGCTTATTAAGGAGAGATGGTGGCCTCTCATAGCTAAGATTACAGTTACTCTACAGGACAATTTATGAGACTGATTTTGATCTCATATATAGGAGAAGAAAGAGAAAAGCAAATCCTTGTGTTTAGGGTTAAGTCAAAAATAGGGAGAATGTTACTGGCCCCTCTGTAAAGTGCTTTGGGATCTCCTGATGAAAGGCACTAAAGACGAGCCAGGTATCATTGTTATTATTACCAAAAAAAATGAAGTAAATCAAGAACTTTTTCAAACTGAAATAATGTTAAATGTCTCCATTTTGATTCCCCTCCCACCCCCCAGTGCCTAATGCTTCTTCCTAGCCCTGTCTCCTAGTTTTTGAATACATTGGGGGGTAGATTGGATCTATTCTTAGCTATTAGTGATATGAAAGATTTACTATGAAAAGTATGTTTGCTTTATTATACATACAATAGCTTGTATTTTATAATATTTAAACATATATGTTAATTGTATTTTCAGATTCATAAAGTTCTCCCTTAGTAGGGTCTATGGGGGTCTTGGACTGTCTGGGCTTGGTTCTGCAGTCCCTGTTCACACTGAATAGCACTTACACTCAGGAGTAGTCTTGTTGAGATCACTAGAAATACTCACGTGAGTACATGCTGCCCATTGTAAGGAATGCGGCAGTGCGCCCTCCTTTTTGTGTCTCTCTTTCTGGGATAGAGATCCTTGAGTAACTACGCTGATTGCCTTTGTCCTTCTGCCTTGGATCCTCTGGATTTAGCTGCTACCTGCATGCGGTGCGTGCTCACCATGACCCACTACAGAACTACAATTCAATGCTCCAGCAGAAAATACCAGAGTCCAGGAAAGAAAAAATTAGCAGATTAAGCACATGATAGGCACTAATTCCTTCTGACAAACTGGGAAAGAATTTAAGCCAAATAAGCAAACAGATATCCCAACAATAAAGATTTGCAAAAATCGAGGCATAGTGCTTCTGGGATTTATATAAAGGAATCCAACCTGGACAGTTGACACAAAAACAAAACAGCATCACTAGAGAAAAACAGTTGCACCTGAAGACGTCATTAGAAACTACCTTCCCTCCTGGTCCTCCCTTAACAATACAGGAACAAGAAGAATCCTTTCAGAAACTCATACCTATGTAGCCCAAATAGAGCAATAGACTCAGACTGGGTTGCATTACAGGAAAAAGCGCTGTATTCCACTTACACTCTAAAGAATATAATCACTCCTCAAGATCAACATCTTTAGCTTCCTGATCCTCAGAGCAAATAAATCTGCCCAAACCCACAAAGTACTCCAGATTTTAATCCGATATCTAGAATACCAGTATACAGGTCACTGGGAAGAACCAATTTAAAAAAGCAGCAAGCTAGACTGCTACAGAACTATCAGGCCATCAGACTAGCTCACTACAGTGAAATGTGCAAAATGGAAACTGACTCTCCTTGAATACAGAATGTGACCATAAACTAGAGATCAAAATAGAGAGGCACAAAGCAGTCCAAACCCAGAGAGGAGTGACTGTGCAACCATTGTGACAGAGAGTGACAACATAAGAATGGTCATACTGGGTCAGACCAATGGTCCATCTATCCCAGTATCCTGTCTTCCAGCAGTGGTCAGTGCCGGGAGCTTCAGAGGGAAGGAACAGTACAGGGCAATGATCAAGTAATCCATCCCCTGCCATCCAGTCCCAGCTTCTGGCAGGCAGAGACTCATAGACTCATAGACTTTAAGGTCAGAAGGGACCATTATGATCATCTAGTCTGACCTCCCGCATGATGCAGGCCACAAAAGCTGACCCACCCACTCTTGGAATAATTCTCTCCCTTGACTCAGCTGTTGAAGTCCCCAAATCATGGTTTAAAGACTTCAAGTCGCAGAGAATCCTCTAGCAAGCGACCCCTGCCCCATGCTGCGGAGGAAGGCGAAAAACCTCCAGGGCCTCTGCCAATCTACCCTGGAGGAAAATTCCTTCCCGACCCCAAATATGGCGATCAGCTGAACCCTGAGCATGTGAGCAAGATTCTCCAGCCAGACCCTCCGGAAAAAAGTTCTCTGTAGTAACTTTTAATATCCCATCATTGACCATTGTTACTAATTACCAGCGATGGCACGTTATTGACCTATTGACTAAAATCACGTTATCCCATCAAACCATCCCCTCAGAGGTTTAGGGACACCCCGAAGGATGGAGTTGTGTCTCTGACCATCTTGTCTAATAGTCATGGACTGACTTATCCTCCATGATTTATCTAACTCTTTTTTTAATCCAATTATACTGTTGGCCTTCACAACATCCTCTGGGAATGAATGAATCCCACAGGTTGACTGTGCATTGTGTGAAGAAGTTGTGCGTTGTATGAAGAAGTACTTCCTTATGTTAGTTTTAAACCTTCTGCCTATTAATTTCAGTGTGCTATGTGAAGGGGTAAATAACACTTGCGTATTCATTTTCTCCATACCATTCAGAATTTTATAGGCATCTATCCTATCCACATTGGTTGTCTCTTTTATAAGATGAACAGTCTCAGTCTTTTTAATCTCTCCTCATAAGGAAGCTGTTCCATGCCCCTAAACATTTTTGTTACCCTTCTCTGAGCCTTTTCCAATTCTAATATATTTTTTTAAAGATGGAGTGACCAAAACTGCATGTAGTATTCAAGGTGTTGTCATACCATGAATTTATATAGTAGCACCATCATATTTTCTGTCTTACTATCTATCCCTTTCCTAATGGTTCCTAACGTTATGTTAGCTTTTTTGACTTTTGCTGCACATTGAGTGAATGTGAGACAGAGAGGCACTCTGCTCCAAGGTGCAAAGTATGAAGGTGTATGAGGAAGACATTTCCTAAACTGTCAGGAATCATGAAAAATCTCTCATCAAAAAGCAATAAAGAAAATCGGTCCCTAACCCTGGGAGAAAGGAGGGAAATGATAGAGATGGCATCATGCTCATGTAGCCCCCTGGAATGGACACTGCTGACAAATGGGAGCATGGAGCTAGCCTGAGTGAATTGTACCTACCTCTGACAGATATTTAAGGGGTCTGTCTGGTTTTGGTTTGTTTTTTACTCTTGTATAGCTTTTCATGCCAATGGAGTCTCACTGAGCTGAATTGTGTACTGTCTTAGCTGCTCTATGTTTGGTTTACTGGCTGGACTGTCCAGTCACCGATGTTTTTCTACCACACCCACTAATGGTACCCACAACTTAAAAATGTTTTATGTCACTTTTTTGCAGTATAGAATACTTACTCCTTTCTGTGACCAAAAAGCAAAAATAACTGCTACAACTCGCACATTTTATTACCTATTTTCAAATATACCACCTACCCCTCCCCTGCCTCTTACAAATACAAAGATTTTAGCATGCTGGCACTCAAACACACACACTGAATTTATCCTATTGACTTGCATCATTAGCTAGACCAGTGGTTTTCAACCTTTTTTTCATTTCTGGACCCTTAAAAAATTTTGAATAGAGGCAGGGCTGGCTCCAGGGTTTTTGCCGCCCCAAGCAGCAAAAAAAAAAAAAAAGCCGTGATCGCGATGTGTGGCACTTCGGAGGCAGCTGTACCGCCACCGCTTCATTCTTCAGCGGCAATTCGGCGACAGGTCATTCGCTCCGAGAGGGAGTGAGGGACCTGCCACCGAATTGCCTCCGAAGAGCCGGACGTGCCGCTGCTCTCTGTTGGCCACCCCAAGCACCTGCTTGCTGAGCTGGTGCCTGGAGCCGGCTCTGAATAGTGGTGAAGACCCCTTTGGAAATCTTAGACATAGTCTGTGGACCACATGTTCCGTGGACCACCGGTTGAAAACCACTGTTCTATGGTAACCACAACCTTTCGCAGACCCCTTAGACATAGTCTGAGGATGTCCAGGAGTCTGCGGACTTCAGGTTGAAAAACCACTGAGCTAGATCACATGTCCTTCTGAAGTTACATTTTAAATGCGCTAGGGCTGCTACACTATTTGCAGAATTAATCCCGATGAACCGCTTAAAATCAGATCTTACATTCAAATTCATTTTTTGCTCATCATTAATGGGATTCACATTTCTTTATATTAGCATGAATAATTCAGACTCTATGTGTCAATGGATAATGACTTCTTTCTCTAGAACTCACTTAAGTATTCCTGGGGACTGCCTACCACAGCTTGCAATATCATGTTGCTAATTATGTTAATTGTATTAAGTATAATTATCATAGCAGTATTATATTTTGCATGTGGGAAGGCTGAAAATATAGAGTATATTTCTCTCTCTCTCCATGGTATCCAGAAAGTTATTACAAACTAGATTATTTTAATGTCAATGTCTAAGCATAAGTAATTTTTAACTGAAAAAAAACTAAAGGTTTACTCATTAAAACAGAGTGTTTCATTTAAAATATATCCAAAGATAGAACTCCTGGGGTTTGTGCGTAGTGTAACTCCCTGGAAATTGCTAGATATAAAGCTGGGCACTGGATTCCTCAATAATTCTTCATAACAATTTTTGTTATGATCAAATCTAATTGATATTCCTCCCAAATTGGACCCCTGTTGTGAAGCCAGGGTGACCGTGTAACCGGTAATCAGAGGTACGGGGCACAACTCTAGTAGCACAACAGCTGGAATGTGTGAGATAAGAAGCGCTCCATAGTCAGTAACCATCTGCAAAGCCGCTTTCCAAACCTCATCTGCAGAAGCAAGTGCTTTTGGCTGGCTCAGAGTGAGAAGTGGCCAGGGCATATGGCATTGCTTAATACTCTACTGGAAGGTGCTCCGCTTCTTTGGTGATGAGCTCAGTAAAATAACCTGAGTAGAATAGAATAGAACAGGACAGTCAACATGTCTTAGCTCCAGTCTTCTTACTCCCCTGTTACCTATGACTTGTTTGATGTACATACATGGTGACTGGATCCATCAAATGCATTGGGCACTGGACAGCAGTGAGCCTTAGTAAGAGGTTGGAGGAGGTGGCTGTACATGTCTTCAAAATGTCATCCAGCTAAATAGTCCCAGACCATCCTGTACACATTCTGCTGCCCTCAACATCCACTGTCCCATGTTAACCCTAACAGCCTCTCAATGCAAGAGGGCAAGGGGTTCACTGATTTTTTGGTAGTATGTTTCAGCTGGCCTGACCAGTTCAGTCTACCCCAACTCACTAATTTCATAAGCTGTATCTAATAGTGTTATGTAAGATAGCAACAGAAAGCTAATGACATACTGGTCATTAATATTAGTGTGTGGCATATGTATGGAGGACAACTTTCAAATTATAAACATATTAGAAATAATGTTATCAAAGTATGTCTGACAGGCAGGGCTAGACAAAGGAATGTAGTTCTGCCACCTGGAAGATATTTCCAAGGTACATTAAGAGACAATGGGCATGCAAATTCCATAGATGGTCAGCAGGACCATCAAGACAGTGGGAGAGGAGATTGCAGGAAACAGATAAATTTGCATTTAGCAAACTCTAGAGCGGGACGAAGCCAGCATGAAACTCCCTACACCAAGAGACTCTGTCGCTTTCCTCATAGCTTGAATGAATGTTACTTTGAGGGGGGGAACCTTCAGAAGAGTCCATTTAAAGATTCACTGGACTACAAAGGAACGAACAGAGAACCCCAAGTTATATTTCACCTATGAAGACAAAGAAATTGAGCACTTTGGACTTTGTGGGAGATCCCTGACTTGAGAGGTTGGTCAGCCATCTTGCTGGAAGGTAGATTGGTAAGAAAACTATCATGAACAAAGGCTGTAGCCTGTTTTGTTAAGTCTTCGCATTTTTCTCTTTTGTTTGCTAACTTTGTCCTTTATATGTGAACTCATTTATAATCCTATCTCCTTTTGTTAATAAACTTGTTTTACTTTTAATCTAAACCAGGCAGTGCTTTGTTTGGTTTAAAGCGAATGTTAACTCTGGTTAATGTGGCAAACTGTTGGGTATTGTGTCTTTAAAGGAACGAATGAACCTTAGTATCTGTCTGAATGGTCCAGGAAACAGCTGGACATTGCAGATCACATGGTTTGGGGAAAATTCAGGACTGGGGGGTGATGGGTCATTTTGCCAGGTGTAATCAAGGCTGCTAGAGTCCAGAGAGGGACAGTGTGTAACAAGCAGGCTGCTGGAATCAGAATTGCTGAATCAGAGCTGCTTAAAGACATTCAAGTGCATGGTTGTATGCTGGCTGGAAGCATCCAGACAGAGCCACAACAGCAAAGCATTCTAAGGCAGTCAAGTTACAGGAGAGGCAGTAACACCACCCCTCAGGGGGTCTATATTGCACCCCAAAACATGACACCACCTAGAAGAGGGATGCCTTTGCACACAAGACACATAATTAGGGCCCTACCAAATTCACGGCCATGAGAAACACGTCATGGACCATGAAATCTGGCCTCCTCCCATGAAATCTGGTCCTTTGTGTGCGTTTACCCTATGCTATACAGATTTAACAGCATTTCTCAAACTGGGGGTCCTGACCCAAAAGGGAGTTGCAGGGGGGTTGCAAGGTTATTTTAGGGGGGGGGTACAGTATTGCCACCCTTACTTCTGCACTGCCTTCAGAGCGGGGTGGCTGGAAAGTGATGGCTGTTGGCCAGGTACCCAGCTCTGAATGCAGCACCCCACCAGCAGCAGCACAGAAGTAAGGGTGGCAATACCATATCATGCCACCCTTCCTTCTGCGCTGCTGCCTTCAGAGCGGGGTGGCCAGAAAGTGGAGGCTGATGAGTGAGGGCCCAGCTCTGCAGGCAGTAGCACAGAAGTAAGGGTGGCAATACCACATACCATGCCATCCTGACTTCTGCGCTGCTGCTGGCGGCGGCCTCTGCCTCTCCCAGCCAGCAGCCACTGCTCTCCAGCTGCCCAGCTCTGAAGGCAGCGCCACCGCCAGCAGCAGTGCAGAAGGAAGGGTAGCAGTACCGCAACCCCCCCTACAATAACCTTGTGACCCCCCCCAACTCCTTTTTGGGTCAGGACCCCTACAGTTACAACACTGTGAAATTTCAGATTTAAATAGCTGAAATGATGAAATTTACTATTTTTAAAATCCTATGACTGTGAAATTGACCCAAGTGGACCATGAATTTGGTAGGACCCTACCAAAAGGGGCAGCATAGCAGTGACACTACTTCATTGAGAGTGGTGTATAGTAAGAACTAACTAAGGAAGATTTTGGGATTGGGCTCATTGTTCCTGTTAATTCAAGTAGTAGTCAGTACCTCAGAGATAAGCAGTATAAGCTATGTCATGTATATTCTTAGTCTGCCAATCACAGGTACTGCGAGATGAAATGCAAGTATTTTAGGCTTGTGCATCATCCTGGTAGGACTTGCATTCCATAGTTTGTCTTTTCTTTGGCAGAGGTATCTATGGGGAAGAAGGACTTACCAGCCAAAGCATTGCTGTTTCTATTGAGAAAAGGTTAGTGAAAGTACATGTCTCCTCCATTGTGCCATAAGGAGACAAGACATGGGGTCATCCTGACCTCCTGTACATCAGAGTTTCTCTGCTGCGCATCCTTTACTGAAAATGTTTTGTCTCCAGCTCTGGCAAGCTTCATCCCAGGTACCTTCATCTTCATCTTCCTTGCTGATTTTAATATTCTTGGAGTGAGTCAGGGGAGAGGCAGCTTTTAGGCATCTAACGTTGAAGGCCAGAACCAGGACCATGAATTGAATCCAGCACTGAGTGGCTGAATGCTGAGTAATGCTGTGATGTTTTCTTGTCTACTGTTCTGCTTAGGAGACAAGATGCTGCATTTTGAGCCACACTCAACTACTAGAAGCCTCCCAGTGTCAGTGCCAGGAAGAGAACATGGCTGTAGTACAGCCTTGAATAACAAAGATGTGGATCATTGTGGCTAGGTCTACATCTGTGAGGAACAGGTTCACTCTACTTGTCCATTGCAGAAGGGAATAGATATTTCTAGCCACTGCTGAAGCCTGGCATTTCAGAAGTGGAGACAAGTCCAGTTATAACTCCTAGACTGTACATGTCCCTCACATTCAATAGGCAGATGCCATCAGCTAATGGGAGTGCTCATGGATTCTGCTAAATATCTGAACTCTGGGGTACGGTGGCAGAATTCCCATATTGGTAGCTCTCTGACAGCTGAAAGAGGAAAGCAATGTGGTGGTGGATCTTTTAAAGGCCTGCTCTAGCTTACTTGAATCAGGCAGCTTCTTCAAAGGACACCTACTAGCTTTTCCCTATTCCTATGGCAACTAATACCCTATATGCAGGAACACAAGTGAAGCAGCAGCCCCTCCATTGCTGACTTCTTCTGCTTGCTGCTTGGCAGCAGACAAGGCATGAAGAACATTGTCCAGTCCACTGTCCACTGTCCAGCCCTGGATCCACACTGCCAGCTAAGGATCCCATTTATATCAGGAATAAGGATCTCAGTATCTTTATCTGCTTCATGAGGGTCAAAAGATGACTTTGCAGACCTTGGCCTTCAGCTTGTCAGTTTCAGCCCCTCACATACGTACCATATCAGCACGGGTACACAGTCAGTCTGTCCCCTGACTGGCTTGCCCTTTCGCCGTTCAAGATTTTCAAAAGTGACTAGAGATTTTGAGTGTCACAATTTCTGGGTGCCCAACTGAAGGCAACTTAAAGGGGCCTGTTTTCAGAAAGCACTGATTTCCCACCCTCTGAAAATCAGATCCCTTCAAGGTGGTCTCCAGTTGGGCACTAAAAAATGGCATAGAAAATACTAGTCACTTTGAAAATCTTGGTTAGCATGTGATTTGTTCACCTTTGGGGATAGTCAACTGGTCATTGCACTTCTTCAGCATAGTTTCCCATGTATTTTTTTATTGATACACATTTTTTGCATGATTGGGCTCCACAATAGAAGAAACAGCTAGAGAGAAAGAGAATAGAATAGAATTTTGTTTTATATCGTGCCTTTCTTATGGGAAATGTACTAATGAGCTTTATAAGCAACAAATACCATAAGATCCCAGCAGTATAGCAAGTGTATAAAGCCAGTGCAGTAACCATGCATTTAAACATGTGATGTGTATGTGTGAAAGACATTTTCAGAAGTCGCAAAGATCTCTTAGTGTACAGAGAAGAGCAGAACAGAATGGCGATTGATTTAAATCTCTTCCAAGAGGTGGTCACGCTAACATCACAGTATATTGAGTGTAAAGCTTTATCCTCAGATGATACGTGAACTCCCAAGGGAGTGTGGAGTGGAGTAACGTATGTGTGTTATAACAGCCTTCTTATGCCACTAGCTTTTGGGCTAAAGGACAATGACGGAAATGGCTGCTAAATATATTTCAGTTAATGGGGCTATATGGAAATTCAAGCAATGAGCTGGAATCAGATATCTCCCCTCCTCCCAGATCAGAGCAGCCCTGAATTGCGGTGGGGTTGAGATCTGGATTCAGACTCTGTCAGCCTCATCTCTGTTGAATTCAGTCAGTTAAATTACTGAGAGAGCAGCATTTTATCATGGCTGTATGATTTTCATTCTTTCCCAGTTGCCAGAATATATCTATGCAAATTAATGAACTGTTTGTTGTCAACTGCACATTGAAGAGATTTACAAGGTTCAACAAAATTTGTTTTAGGTCAGCAGTTTAATAAAGCTCCATAATGAATATGGTCTTAACTGAGAGGATGAATGGCTTTGCTGGTGCACTGGGAAACATTTGGACAGCGATTGTGATTTACTGACAAGCTCTGCTGTAGGAAGCTACAGAACAGCATTTCAGCAGAAGAAAGTCATGAACGTACGGAAGCGAGAGTGAAACTAAGCAACTTTTTCATTTTTTTTACCAGTTTGCAGGCAGTTCCCAGTTCACTACTGGCACCGAATAATAGCATTGGGTCCTGCCCTTGCAACACTGTGCAGGGAGTAAGGAGGCTTATTTAGCCCCATCCCATCCCTTTCACTTTTGTAGACTGTCTGCGTGGGGGGAGGTGGGGGGCTGCAGAGAAAGAGACAGGATAGCCCAGTTGCGGGGTTCTAGCTTAGGACGTGGGGCAACCCGCTTTCAACTCCCAGCTCCGCCATAAACTTCCTGTGTGACTTGGTGCGAGTCACTTGGGGCTAGACCCAGAAAAGGTAGTTAAGCTCAGCAAGGTGATACTTAACTTCAGCCACCCTGCCACCTCCTGGAATCCTCAGCCTCGAGTTCGGCACCCAGACGCCCCCACTGAGATGCCTGGGGAGAATTAGGAGCCTTAACAGTGGGATGCACAGAAGCCAGTGTGCTGAGCAGGGAGCTGCCTAAGTTAGGCAGTGGTAAATGCCAAGGAGAGGAGTGTGACCTATGCCCCACCCCCACCCCCTGGGCTGGAGGGGGTGCCTTCCTCTGCTCAGGAGTCATAGCTGTGAAACCTTTCCTGGAATTAGGTGCCTAAGCCAGATCAGTCCTTTCTCAAGAAACATTGAGAAGGAGGAGTCCCCTTATACTCAGTAGCCCAGTGGTCAGTGCACTCACGCAAGATGTGGGAGATCAGGGTGCAAGTACCCATGCTGTCTCACTGAGAGCAGAGTCTTCCTCCTCCCAGGTGAGTGCCCCAACCACAGAGCTATAGGGTTTGCTGGGAGTGGGTCTCTTTCTATCTCTCAATAGTCATTAGGTCAGAAAGAGGGTGAGAATGACACTCTGGCCTAGTGCTTAGTGCACTCTCCTGGGAGACCCAGGTTCCAGTCTCTGCTCCAATGAATAGTTAAGTATTTTATACAAAGTGGGACAGCTTCCACAGGAGTGAATGAATCTAGCGTTGAATGAAAGGAATTTCCTAGTGACTGGACAGGTGCCTTGGAAACCATGAATTCACCTGGAAGGAACTAATGATTTCAGGAGAGAGATGAAGGATTAAATTATTAGGACGCGAGAACTTTCTTCTAACTCTTTGATGCTTTCCTCCTAGGTTAAGCCTCAGGCAGTGTTCACTACCATAGCCTATGTTACACCTACTCTATAGATAAACAGAAGCTTTCCATTCTCCAGGCTAACTACCCATATTTTAAAATGTTTAAAGTAGATGATGAAAAGATGGCAATTTTGTTTTCTGTACTTCTGTAGTAGAAATTACTTCAGGGAGCGAGGAATAAGCAGCCAGGCTGTGTCTATCTCACTCTTCAGCCATCAGCAACAGCCTGACTTTGATGAGCAATTTGTTCGGTGTTTGATGATAAAATCTGGTTGCTCAGGATTGTAATATGTTTCTAATTGTTTTTTTAATTGCAGCATCTCATTAAATTACTTCTCTGGTTAAGCAGTTTATTTACAGTCTTGCTTTTCTTAAAGGAAAAGAGGAGAAGAGTCTGCAACAGGAGTCTTTTGTGCCATCTCCAAAGAAAGAACTACAATCAATCAATCACCCTTTAGGGATAGTGATGGTGGTTTCTATCCATGAGAAAAATCTCTTTATGAGAGGATTCTTTGTACGTTACAATACAAAGCTGACATTCTTAAAATATAACCTTTTATGCCATGTTTATCTTAATTCAGAGAGAAACAAAGCATAAACTACATCATTTTCTTATTTATTTATTTCCAATTTTTCTCTAATATAGGAAATTTCGCATATACATATGTGTGTGTTTCTGTACATATGCATAGGAGTATATTATAATGGCATATAAAAGTTCAAGCGTTTTCTAGTTTCAGCAGGCAATGTTAAATAATGTGCTCATTAAAATCTGCACTGGAGTTTATGAACAATATAAAATGGTACGTAATACTAAAAAAGACTCAAACCCCAAGAAAATCAAAATGTATCCTCATTCTACACTTCTTATTCAGATGAAACTCCCATTGAAATCAACTGTGCACCACAAATTGCAACATTATTTACCGTGGGCACAACTAAAATGTCAACATTTATCAGTGGTTATTCTACCACACCGGATTATCCCAGATACACTGTCACAGTTATCTCCTCTACCAGCAGAATGAAATATTGTGATATCTCAGCTATCGAGTCTGGTAACTATTGGTAAATAGTGACTTTTAAATGGTGAGCACTGTTTGTCTGATATAGTTTTGTATAATGTAAATCACTGACATTTTATTGGAAATAAATATTGGACTTTCTTTGGAGAAGTCATGGCAAATGTCCATCCACTTCATTGTGTTTGTTGCTTGATGAAAAGACTAGAGGGGCCTAATCAAAACAAGAATTACACTCACCATCTGAAGCCAAAGATCTATGGTTAAGTTATGAATAAACCTTGTGGGCCTGGTCAAGATTCATAGTCAACTTAAATGTGACACTTCTATACTGCAAGATATTGTAGATGGAGACACAGTATGTGAAGAGATAAGCCACTCGACTTCATCTTCTTTGTCCTATTTGCAGGTACAGAAATGAACGTGAATATCAGCAGATGCTAAAAGAGACCCTTGAACGCCTTAATAAGGTGAGCCTGTTACAGTAGGAAGTGTGTTGTTTGCATCAGCTGCTTCCTTTCATTTCACTTACTAGACAAAATTGCTTTGATGTCCATTCAGTTTGGTTCGATTAATTTTTAAGCAGTTATTTTAGTTCTGATGGAATTTATTTTGGTAATATTATATAATATTACTTTTTCTCCCATAGTCACACTTATTGGTGCCCCCACAAATCATGAAAGGACAGTTCCCATCCTCTCTTCTATTTCTGGCCATAAGCTATTAGTGTGTGCAGGTAACTTTATTGTCAATAGCATTAAAAAATCAGAATCTAGGATAGTGTGAGAATTTGGGACCTTTCCTCATTCTCCAGTCCTGAGTGATTTCTTTTCATCCTGTAAACTCTGAAGGGGAGCCCTTCGGCACAGATTTTCAAAGGTTGATTTCAATGTGAATTAGGCACCTAACCTGCTTAGGCCCTTATGAGAATGCCATTAGGTGACTATCTGCATCTTTAGGCACTTAAATACCTTTGAAAATCTGGCCCTTAGAACCTGATCCTAAACATACTGCAGTGTGTGGGAATAGGTTTTGGATTAGGCCCTTAGAGAGAGACCTATCTGATCATTAACTGGACTTATTGTTTCCTTTGTTATTCTGCACATCCCTAAACCCATGGAATATAAACTTTGTAACTGATCCAGTAACACGGGCCCCTTTAAGTTACAGTTAGGTGCATTAGTAAGTGTTTAGCTGGATTCGGGCTATTAGGCACGATTCAGAGTTTACTGAAGTAAATGGGAGTTTTGCCTGAGAACAGAATTCAGGACCAGGTCGATAGAACAGACGATGGCTGCACTGTTTTACAGTTGGAAACATTCATTGTCGGTAGGGTTCCTTAATATCAAGCCAGATATAGTCACCAATCAATAAATAAGAGAAATGAAAGCCCAAGAGAACAGATTTTAAACTAATTTCCTCTACAGATGGGTGATGTTTCTTGTGCAGTCCCTCATTTGCCTGGGAGTTTTTAAGCCCTTGACAGACCTTTATTGCAAGCTACACATCTTGTAAGGATCCTTCACTAAGAATTGCCCTGCAAAGCATTCCCACTGTATATCTCTTGCTGTTGTGTGCCTCTGGCCACCTGCGGGAGAGGTTTACTGATATGATGATAATGATGTGGAAAAGCGGAGCAAAGAAAGTTACATCTAAATATGAATATGTATCATTTTGGCTATAAGGTGGAGAGAAATAAAAATGACTGTTCTGGTTGCTGTAAACTGCCACTGTCTGCATGGTTGAAAGCACCATACCAATGAGCTCATTAAGAAAAGAGCTCTGGGCCAGAGGCAAGCAAAGTGATCCTAGAAAAAGGGCTGTTTTCCCTAATCATTGTTTTGTTCTTTTTGCATTTATTGACCACTAATAGCTGAAAGCCAATGCTGTCACATTGGTGTAATCTGTAAAGTCAGGTGTGTTAAAAAAAAAAGCCAAAAATGGCCGAGAACTTAAAAATTGGATAACAGACCACAGATCCCAGTGGTGATTGAACCTGGTGATATTCTAAACAAAAATTGCTCACAGCCATGCTTGTAGCTGTTTCCATCACTTCACACTGACTCAACAAACCTTCTAGGGTTCAGAGTGACACACAGACAGAATGAGAATCCTGGAATGTTGTTATATAGATTAGCAGTTCTTCTTACTATGGAAGGGATCTCACTTAACAGAGATCCCATCTTTATGTGTAGTGTCATGTTTTTTAAACAGTCAGCTCAATGATCAAAGAAATCCCTTTAATCTGATGTATTGTAATTATTGAGCTCCCGGTCAGAGAAAACTGCATGAGTCTCTCCACTCACGGGTTTGTCAGTCCTGTTATGACAGTCTGGGAGCTTCAAGGAGATTATCTGGCTTTGAGGATTAAAACTGTATCCTATCCTGCAGGAAAAAGTCAAGTCCATTAAACAACACCAAGTTCCAGTTAACAAAAAAAATAGACGTTTCATTCCTCAATTCCTGCAGATTAAGAGGATTTTGAAGGGCCTGATCTCTGGCATACCTTGAATGCTGTTGTAATCAGAACCCTTGAGCAGAGGCTTACCTTTAAGGAGGTGAACAACCCACTGATGGAAGCTTGATTTTGGTTTTGGAGTGCAGGTGGGTCAATACCTTCGGAAGGCCATAACACAGTTCCCTGTCTTGGCCCTGTACCAGTGTTGTCCTGTTTCCATGTCAAAGAATAATCCCCGGTCCTCAAACTGTGCTAGACAATCATGAGCCCAAGATATGGGACCCAAATGTAGGCAGAATGCTGAAGCTATTCTGTAAATCATACAGTTTAGCCAAATGGTGATAAAATGAACATAAGACTATTAAGGGAAAACACAGAAAATAGCAGATGAATATTACAAAGAGTTAGTGCCAAGCTCCCTAGTTCTTATCACGGAGATAACAAATGTCTTTCATTTGTGGAGCAGTTTTTACAGTGCCTCAAAATATGTTAGTGGTGAACAGCATAATGACTTGAGCTGGGATTTATAAAGTACCATTCAAAATCAGTGGGAGTTGGGTGCCTAAACCTAGTGCTGTGGTGAAATCCTGCCCCCACTGAAGTCAACGGGAGTTTTCCCATTGATTGAGGTGGAGCCAGGATTTCACGCCTGGTATTTAACGGCAAAGGGCCAGAGTCAGCCCGACTCTTTTGCAGGTTCTCAGTGACAGGGAGGCCACAAGCAGCTTTGTTGCCACTTGTCTGATCCTGACTTGAGACATGCAAAATTCCAGTTCCTGCATTTAAGCAAGCACAGGGACTCCCAGCTTACTCCCCTAGGGACAGGGAGAAGATGGCCTATCGCTACCCATCTCCTAGAGCTGCCAGTGGATCCATCTGACTGCACAGTAGGCAGTAAAATGCATCCTAAACAGGGGTATAGTAGAGTGCATGCAGCTCAGCGCCTGCGGGAACTCTAGTGGTGAGAATGCTTCCCAGTGCTCCCTCTGGGACGGTGTGATTCTGCACCAAGTCCATCTGTCGGCCTGAGCCCTGAATTACTAGTGCTGTTTCTAAAGAAGTTAAAATGTAACATTTCCTGGCAGCTTTGTTTCCTGGATTCTTCTGTCTTCAACTACCGTCCGACACTTAACCATTTCTTCCTGGAAACAGCTAACAAGCTAGAATAGCACCTCCGTACCTCACAAGGGTGCTGTAAGGATAAATACATTAAAGATTATAGAGCACTCAGATATTCCAGTAATGGGGGGCCAAACGGGGCAACTGATAGATTCAAAAATTCTGAAGTTTCTTGCTCTAACCAGTTTCTTCTGTATCCTTTATCCCCTAGGGAAAAAATAAGTGACTGTGTTTTCCCCATTCCCAGACTTGCCCCTGGAAACAGTAGACATGATTAGATGGGAACTTGCTCACAAGGGACATCATATGCAATGCCATTTAGGCCATTCATACTAACTCAGTGGCTTATGACATTATGATGCAACTGTACTATACTTATAGTACTAGCTTCAACACTACTTAGACTCTATTGGAGAGGAGGGGAGGGTCTGCTATCCAGCCTGAATTTATTTGTTCTATAAACTATTCAAGATAATGTTTAAGCTGAGCCTGAGTAGACATTTATCAAAAGACAGTCAATTAGCAGCCCTTTTTCTCCATCAATTTTTCTTTCAATGCTATGCTATGCTAAGGCTATGTCTACACCGCAGAGTTTTTTCACCAAAAGTTATGCCATTGTAATTAAAGTGCTTTAATTAAACCACGGTTGCATGTCCACACTATGCTCCTTGTGTCGGCAGAGCGCATCCGCACTAGCATCGACACAGAGAGCAGTGCACTGTGGTAGCTATCCCACTGTGCACCTGGCTGCAGGGTGCGTTGAGAAGGGTTTGTAATGCTTCATGGGGCAGGTACAGCGTCACGTGATGCAGATTTCTCAATCTCATTATTCCATGGGCATCCTAGTAGATTGCCAGCCGCTTTTCAACTGAAGTAGGTGGGGGAAGGGGAAGAGTGTGTGACAGGGAGCGTGAGGGGGAGACAGAGACAGAGTGTGTTTTGGGGGAGAGTGTGTGTGTCCGCATGCTGTCTCCATAAGTTCAGACAACTGCCAGAAGCAACCAATCCTGGGGAAGGGGAACACCTCTGACATCAGCCCCCACCTCCCTCCCTGGCTCAGCACAGCAGCCTCTCTCTATCTCTTTCTCTCTCCCTCACAGGCACACACACATCTGTCCCTGCCTGCCTGTGTCTGTGTTCCTAGTGTGGCAGAGAGCAGGAGCATTCCACATTAATGATTTGCTTTGTTGCCCAGAGTAGAGCAGCAGGCTCAGCTGTCAGAACAGAGCTTTGAAAGGGGAGGGGTGCATGCCTGCAGGGATGCTGAGTTCAAAACAGTGAGCAGAACGGTCATGGCAGGCATGGTGGGATACTGGGGGAGGCCAGTTCTGGCGGTATAATGAACGGCAGTGTCTACACTGACACTTTGTCGTTTTAACTTTGCTGCAAAAAAGCTCTATGCCTCTCGTCGAGGTGGTTTTATTTTGTCATTGAAATGGAAGAGTTTTGTCACCAAAAGTGGCATTGCTATGTGTACACTCCACTGTTTTGTCACCAAAAGCTGCCTTTTAGCAACAAAACTCTGAAGTGTAGACAAGGCCTAAGGAAATTAAACATCTACCCAGAACATAACTCTGTCAGACTGATCCACTGTTTACGCATGCCCCTGCAATCTTAAACTCTACTCTAATCATATGCAAGTGGATTGCATACATTCATAATGTTTAAGGCCAGAAGGGACCATTATATCATCTGCTTTGGTCTCCTGTATGTCACAGGCCTTTAAATCTCACCCAGTTACCCCTTTATTGAGCCCAATAACTTGTGTTTGGCTAAAGCACATCTTCCAGAAATGCATCCAGTCTTGATCTGAAGACATCAAGAGATGAAGAATCCAGCCCTTCCCTTGGTTGTTGGTTCCAATGGTTAGTCATCCGGACTGTTAAAAGTTTGAGCCTTACGTCTAATTTGAATTTGTCTGGCTTCGGCTTCCAACCATTGGTTCTTGTTTTGCCTTGCTCTGCTAAATGAAGAGCCCTTTAGCACTCAGTATTTGCTCCTGGTGAAGGTACTTGCACACTTTAATGAAGTCACCTCTCAATCGTTTTGATAAACTAAACAGATTGAGCTGTTTACGTCTCTCTATAAGGCATTTTCTCCAGTCTTTGAATAATTTCTGTGTCTCTTTTCTTCAACTTTTCCAATTTTTCAACATGCTTTTAAAAATGCGTGCACTGGAATTGCATGTAGTATTCCAGTATCAGTCTCATCAATACCAAATACAGAGGTAAAATCACCTCCCAACTCCTATTTGCTACTCCCCTGTTTACATCTCCAAGGATCACATTAGGTTTTTGCCACAATCCTGTACTGGGAGCCCATGTTGCGTTGCTTGTCTACAATATCCCTGAATCCTTTTCAGTCACTGTTTTCCAGGATACATCCCTCATTCTGTAGGTAGGGCCTGCCTGCCTTGTTCCTAAATGCATGACCTTGCAGTAGGCTTTATTAAAATATGTTTTGTTTAAATGGGCCCAGCTTATCAGGAGATCCAGATTGCTCTATGTTACTGCCCTGCCATCATCATCATTTACCTCTCTGCCAATCTTTGTGTCATCTGCAAATTTTACCAGCCGTGACCGATGAAAACGTTGAATAGCATCGACTTAGTACTGATCCCTGAGGGACCCCACTAAAAACACCCTCTTTCCATGCTAATTCTCCATTGGCAACTACTTTTTCACATCTGTCACTTAACAAGTTCCTAATCTATTTCACTTGTGTTTTATTAATATTGTATAATGCTAATGTTTCAGTCAGAATGTTGTGTGGTACTAAATCAAATGACTTATACAAGTCTCAGAATACTACATCTATCAAAAAATGAAATCAGGTTTGCTTGACAAGACCTATTTTCAATAAAAAAACATGTTGACTTGCATTAATTACATTCATATTCTTTCAGTCTTTATCAACTGAATCCTGTATCAGATTTTCCATTATTTTATCCATGATTGATAACAGGCTAAACAGCCTGTAGTTACGAAAGATATTCCACTTGCCCTTTGTGAATATTGGCACCACATTAGCACTCTTCCAGTCTTCTGGAATTTCCCTGATATTCCAAAATATATTAAATTTTAACATTAAGAGGCCAGATATCTTCTCAGCCAACTCTTTCAGGACTCTTGATTGCACATTATTTGGGTTTGCTGATATAAAAATGGTTTTCCCAATTAAATATTGTTTAACATCATCCTTAGTTACTAATGAACTAGGTAGTACTTCTTCATTCTCAGGTGGTCCAAGTATATCATCCTGCTTGTTTCCAAAAACAGAACAAAATATTTATTGAACACTTCTTCCTTTTCCGCATCATTATTAGCAATTTTACCATCTCCATCTAATAATAGACCTATAACTGTACCATTACTAGAATTTCCTTTGTTTCAAATATATTTTAAGAAACTTTTTATTGACCATAGCCCTGCCAGCCATGAATTTTTCTGTGATGTCTTTAGCTTCCTTGTCAATTTTCTGTATTTCATAACATCTAATGTATATTGATTGCTATATATTTTCCCTTTTTGCCATTTGTTATAAATTGTTTTTATATTTCTAATTACTGCCTTCACTTCATCACTAAACAGGGTGGGCTTTTTAGTCAAAGTTGGTCATCTATAAACTCTTTTTAAGTAACTCCCAATTTTCCTTCACATTTTTCTGTCCAAATTTTCCTTCCCAGTCAATTTCATTCATAATTTTTCTTAGCTTTGGGAAATTAACCCATTCTAACTGTCCTCAACTGGTTGTAACAGTGCTGTAAACATTCCAATCATAGTAATTGTCCCTGTAGGTATTAGTAATATCAATTATATCCAATTTTTTTCATCAATGAGACTTTCCAATTTCTCTTACTTGTAACCCAGTCTCCTAATATTGGTATATAAGCAAATGAAAAAATTCTTCTCTTCACATTCTTTGTCACATTGGGTCAATTTGGCTGCAACACACTGAGTTTGCACTGTTTTAAAGAGTTATATTCAGTCCTAATGGGGGGGGGGGGAGGAGAGAGAGAGAAAAAAAATCTGGCCCAGTATTTCTAAATTAAATCATCCACTCTATTCATATTCCGTGTTATCTAATAATACGGGGGGATATGATAGAGGTATATAAAATCATGAGTGATGTGGAGAAAGTAGATAAGGAAAAGTTATTTACTTATTCCCGTAATACAAGAGCTAGGGATCACCAAATGAAATTAATAGACAGCAGGTTTAAAACAAATAAAAGGAAGTTCTTCTTCACACAGCGCACAGTCAACTTGAGGAACTCCTTACCTGAGGAGTTTGTGAAGGCTAGGACTATAACAGCGGTTAAAAGAGAACTGGATCAATTCATGGTGGTTAAGTCCATTAATGGCTATTAGCCAGGATGGGTAAGGAATGGTGTCCCTAGCCTCTGTTTGTCAGAGGATGGAGATGGATGGCAGGAGAGAGATCACTTGATCATTACCTGTTAGGTTCACTCCCTCTGGGGCACCTGGCATTGGCCACTGTCGGTAGACAGGATACTGGGCTAGATGGACCTTTGGTCTGACCCAGTACGGCCGTTCTTATGTTCTTGTGTTCTTAACTCAAGAAGAGGGAGTATCAATGTGTGTTCTCCTAGCCATGTTACCTAGCGTTCGATTCTGCTCCCCTTCCTCATGGTGAATGGTACCTTCCTGGGCAGGCAATCATAGGAATGTGAAAGGGACAAGAGAACCAAGAAATGGGAGCAGACATTGGGCCAACTACTTCTGGAATCCTTTTCTACTTGAGATCAATAGGAGTTTTGCCTTACTACTGGCAATAAACCAAGGTTAAATCAACACCATCGAGGAAGTGGGTGAGAATCTGTACGTAAAGACTGATGTATTAGTGAATTCTTTATTCATTTGTTCTGGCTATTTTTTGTTGTTGAAAGTACAAGGTAAATCCCAGTGTCAGTTGCTTGGCTTTCCCTGAGTCCATTTTAAGGTATCCCGGGCACTAGGGTAGCAAAGAATCCTCTGAGAAATCTATGTGCTTTCTAAATAGGAATCTATTCATAGAGAACTATGCTACAGAGCAATCAGCTACATTCCTCACAATCTCTTTTACCTTATGGACCTTTATTTGTCTGATTTTAGTGAATGTGTGCTCTGTAGACCCAGCACCTATCAATAAGAAATAGCTTTGTTAGCAGAGGATGTAAAAGCAGAAAAATAATTAAGGTATCAGAAGTGGCAAAAGATTGAGTAGCCTCTAGCTTAGCAGTTCTCCCAACTTATCTCATCAAAGCAAGTAATTGCTATTTACTATGCACTGAAGAAAGCTACTTCCTGTTTTCTGAGTAAATGGCTGGATTCTGTCATCCACATACACACTGACTAATACCTTACTCTATGAGACGTTGCATTGATTTCAATAGGATTACTTACCAAGTAAGTTCAACAAACCAGAGTCTCAGCTGGCTACACTGATTCTAGTGCTTAATTTGTATTGAAACAGGTGCCAGACTTCAAGCAATTAGTTACTGGGGCTCAAGCAATTTTTTTATGTTAATAACTGATATAGCAAGCCCAGACATGCCAGGGCTATGAACTGCCAAGCCTAGAGGTGCCGGGGCTCAGCCCTGGAAAGCCCTGGCACAAATTAAGCACTGACTAATTCATAGATTTATAGATTTGAAGTCCTTAAAGAGACCATTATGACCATCTGGGCTGCCTTTCTGCATAACACAGGCCATAGAATTTCACCCAGTGATTCCTGCATCAAGCACATGATGTCTGGTTGTGCTAGGCTAGCTAGAGCATCTCTTAGCAGTCAATGTAGTGTCTTTGGAAGTCAATGTAGCTATGCCAGTTTATGCCATCTGACGCTCTTGCCTAACACATGTAAGGATGGCAGAATCTGGCCCAGTGTGTTTAGAGTTGGCTTTAATACTTTCATTATTCCTTTCTGTGCCCAAAAGAGTTTATCTTCCGACTGTGTTTGGAGTCTATGCACAAGTAGTCAGCAAAAGTCCATCCACTTGCAAATCATAAGTTTTGTATCTCTTTTAAGTGAATACCATGCAGTCAACATGTCTGTCTATCCCTCTAGAAGATGAGTGGAGAAAAATGTGCGTTTAAATAGAGCCCCAAGGTCCTGATCCTGTAATATGCTCAGCAGCTTCAATTCTCATGGACCTCCATGAAAACTGAAGGCACTCAGCCTGCTGCAGGAGGAACTCAACTCCATCTAAGGACTGGCCCCTCACTGTGCAAATCTAGTTTCCATAGCAAAGGAAGAAAACTGTATGGTTTCTTTTCAGGTGAAGTGTTACCTTAGATGTGCACTTTACAGAATTAAGCCAGTAGAACAAATAATGGTTTGCATGGCAAAGAGTTGGAAAAGTCCATTAACATCTTTAGAAAAGATTTTTCAAAGCCAGGTATATGAAATTAAGAAAAAAATCAAATTTATCCTACTTTGCTGTTTGCTTTCTTCTTTGAATTAAGAAAAATAGATCGTCTCCTTCCCAGCTCTATTTTCATTGCTAATCTTTCATGTTTCTGTCCCGTTTCTGGCATATTAAACAGTGTTTTTCCTTCCCTCTGCAAAATGCAGAAGTGGCTTTGCGCAAACAGGGATCATTTGAATGACTTGTACTTTTTAATGTCCAGATCATCCCTTCTCCTCCATATTTCCAAGAGATCATGTGCTTAGAATTTGCCAGTATATTTGAGCTCATTTAGAACAAGTGTTATGGGTATGTTATAAGCTCACCAAATGGAAAGGCAAATCCAGAGCCATCTCTGGAGGCATGGAGGTCTCTCCGGCATCAGAACCAGTATGGTTCCGCTGCACAGGGAGTGCATTTTCAAAAGTGGCACAGCATGAACCTCGACATGTGGTTCAGAGCCCAGCTCCATTGGCCTATCTGTGACAATGCAGGGTTGGATGGGGGGCAAGGTAGAGCATGAACTGTGTGCTGCATGGATCCTCAGTCCTCCCCTTTCACACAGGGTCATAAAATCATAGAATATCAGGGTTGGAAGGGATCTCACGAGGTCATCTAGTCCAACCCCCTGCTCAAAGCAGGACCAATTCCCAACTAAATCATGGGGTGCTGGGTCATGAGGTGCTAGTTCAGCCATTGGGCAGAAGTAGCCTGCCCTGAGCAGCTCTGCAGCCATTCTGCCAGCTGAGGAGAAAGGTTCCTGCTCCCTAGACCCTTCCTGGAGATTACCAACCACTGGTCTGATACAGGCTAGGCTCTAGTGCCACAGATTCAGAAGGGACCATTGTGATCACCTGGTCTGAACAGGATCTGGCTCATAGTGATCAGAGATGGGTGAAAGTGAGGACACATTTTCACAAAGGTTCACTCAAAGATTTTGTTTAAGGCAGTTTCACAGTTTGGAAATTTGACTTATCTCCATTTTTTTGCAGAAATTTGTTTTTCACTTAAAACATATGAAAACCTGAAAAACAAATTTGTTGCTGGGAAACATGATGCCTGTGAAGGTGTGAGCAGACATGGCAGGGGTCTGGTGGCCATCTCTGACATTTTTCTCTTGTGCCTTATCGATGAAGAGGAACATAAAAAGAGAGAGCAAAATGTAGCACGCTAATGTACCACACTCATGGATACAACTTCTACTAAATCCCCTCTCATTATCAGAGTGTGAATGTGTGTTAGAGGTCTCTCTCTGTGGCTGAGTCTGCTGGAGCTATAGGTTGAGAGCTTTAGCTCAAGCTATGCACTTAGCTCTGGAGGTTCCTAGTGTGTCAGTGAAGATGGCATCTTTCACACAGACAGAGGTGATTATAAATATTAGGTAACGCAATCAGGAAACAAAAACAATCAGCTGACAAAGACGACAAACCGCAGAGAGCAAACTATCAAATGAGCAATAGAACGTTCACCGAGGCAACCAGTTTGTGAGCAATCTTTAGGAAGAAATTTGTTCATACACAACATTCACTGTTCCATCTGAATAATGAAGAGGCTTACTGTGTGTTTGCAGACTACTGCTGAATAGGAAAAGGGGCTCAGTTTAGTAAATGATTTGTTGTTTATAAATTTTGTACCTCTCTCCATTAACAACAAACAGGGATCCAAGCCCTGTCATGAAGGCCATTTTGCAAACAGTTTACTCCATACATGTATGTGTGTGTGGTAAAATTCTGTGCCACTGATACATTTCATATTATATCAAATGACATGGAGGATGTTATACATCTTAGCAGGTTCTTGACAGCAGTATTCTCTACAGCAGGGCAGACAGCAGATATGAGATGCATATTACGCTGAGAGCAAAGTTCTGGCATTTGACATGATTGCATTGTCCATATTTATCAGTGACACAGAATTCACATCCCCATATCCATCACCTTATGCTTAAACTAGTATTTGGGTACATTCAGGTCAATTTATAGATGTAGGAATGCAGTGGCTTTTACTCAGAAAGATAAGTCCATTCTGCTTTGCAGTTCATTTTCTGTGCATAGTACTCAGGATGAAGCCTGATTGATTTATATACATGCAGGAATCTTTACAAATAGGGAAGAACACATCAATGTACAGAGGCATTAAACAACAGTTCTGCGGAGCACTGGACTTGTCCTATCTCATTGCTATTGCTTGAAAATGGCTCTGATCCTCAAAGGTATTTATCAATGGGAGTTATGTTCTAAATACCATTGAAGATCTGGGCCCTTGACCACTGCTGGAGTCAGTATCTAAAGATTTTTTTTTAAAATGCACATAAAGAATAATGAAAGAATGATGCAAAGTTGAGAAGAAAATAACTGGATGCTGTGTTGTTTTGATACAGCGTGAGGGTTCAGTGAAGGCATAGCTAAATCTAGCTTATTTAAAAAGAAAAACTGCGAACACATTTTCTCTCTTGGGCAAACATTTGAAAAGCTGAAAACTAGATTTTGCTCATTACATACAAAAATCCTTGCTAATTGGGGATGTCTGCTTCCCCCACAAGACTCCTAACACTATCATTGTTGTGCTGATCTTTCTCTCAATAGGAAATCATTAAGGCTGCATAAATGCTCCACAAATTCCTGATGACTGGCTTAGAATATTCTGGTCATGGTCTGTTTTAATTAGCGGCATTTGCTCGCAGTGCAGTTAACTAGCACTAAAGTAAAAAAAGTTCACGGTGGTTTTATTGGTGCATCAGCAAACCTGGCTGGATGAGTCAATGGCATAATGAAAATCGCAAGCATCAACACATTTCTCAATAGCATATCAGCCCTGGTGATTAGTTTGCTGTACATGTAAAAAAGGAAATCCCTCTTTCACCACAGTCACATGCCCTGCCCAGAGAGGTGAGTGTTTAATTCACTGCACATGATCTGATCATTGTGCCAGATATTTACCTCTGATAATTGAAAGTGGTGAGTTTTAAAGGGATGCCATATGTTTAAAAATCTGTTTCCGCCCCCTCCCCCCCCCGCCCCTTAAGATCCTATTGTTACAAGCAACATCTAGTGTTACTCTGACTGAAGTCGATTAGGGGGAAATGTTTGTTCCCGTATTTTCTGGTTCCTTTGTGCATTTGACAGTGCTTTATGCATAGCCAGTGTCACATGTTCCTCTGTATAGTCAGTTATTTATTCAGACCATGTATATGCTACAGATGCCACAGCAGTTTAGGTACGATGCTGTGACTATGTTGCTGTAGTGCCATAGTATAGACACTTCTCACAGGGATGGAAAGGGGTTTTTTCCATTGCTGTAGGCGCTTCCCCTCCCGGATCGATGGTAGCTAGGTCAAAGGAAGCATTCTTCCATCGACCTTGCTGCATCTACACTGGGGGTTCAGTGGGCATAGCTGTGGCACTCTGGGGTCTGAATTTTTCAAACCTCTTTAGCACCATAGCTACGTGGCCCTAATGGTTAAGTATAGATCAGATCTTAGTCTCCCATGATGATTTTTTAATTGTGTCAGGTTAGGTTTTGTGTGAAGTAGAACAGTGGCTCTCAAACTTGGGCTGCCGCTTGTTCAGGAAAAGCCCCTGGCGGGCCGGGTCGGTTTGTTTACCTGCCGTGTCCACAGGTTCGGCCGATTGCGGTTCCCACTGGCCACGGTTCGCCGCTCCAGGCCAATGGGGGCTGTGGGAAGGGGGGCCAGCACATCTCTCGGCCTGCGCTGCTTTCCGCAGTCCCCATTGGCCTGGAGCAGCGAACTGCAGCCAGTGGGAGCCGCGATCGGCCGAACCTGCGGACGGGGCAGGTAAACAAACCGGCCCGGCCCACCAGGGGCTTTCCCTGAACAAACAGCGGCCCAAGTTTGAGAACCACTGAAGTGGAACACACTTTCCTGAGAACTAATCATCAGCCTTTGTATCAACATTGGGATTATCATAGATGACGAAATCAATTATATTGAATGGGCCTGGTTCTGTTCTCACGGACACCAGTGGTAACACTCCTGATTTCAATGGAGATATACTTGATTTACCACAGAGATCAGAATCCCCATGTGCTGGCAAGTATGATATAGGTAGGTTCACAGTGCACATGCTCACTTTTCTATCCCAAATCCTGGAAAGTACCTAATCAGACCTTCTCACTAGCATACTCTTACCTTGAGGAGCTGGTATGAGCAGCGTGGTTGGAATTATGAAGAAAGGAATGAGTCAAGAAAAAAAAGCGTATGCATTTTGAATGTAACTATCTCATAAACTCAGACACATGGGACCTGATTCTAGCCTCTGGTGTAAGGCCCAGATTCAGCAAATCACTGACTTTCAGCATATGTGTAAATCAGGAATTAAGTGGGTGCTTAAAGTTAATAACTTGTTTAAGTGCTTTGTTGAATGGGGCGGGACTTCTAATGTGCTTGAAATGAAGCATGTGCTTAAATGCATTGGTTAGTTGAGGCCTAAAAAAGGAGGATCTCCACTGAAGCCAGTGGTGTTACACTAGTCTAGATGAGATCAGAATCAGGCTCATGAAATATTAGTGATTTTAGCATCCATGGCTACCCCAAAGTTGCTACAAAGCTGATGATTATTGCTGTTGAGCACAACTTACCACTCAATACCTGATGTGATAGAACTAAAGAGACACCATCACCTTGAAATGTAGTTAATGTGAAAATATGAATTAAATGCACTGTCGGATGTATAGCTGCCCTGGAGACTCACTTACCGTCAGATATTCCTATATTTTACAATTTCTTTTTGCTCTTGCTGGGTCAGAGACGCACTGATACAGCAGGTGGAATGACCTGAATAGCTGCTTGTATCGGGAAATTGTGAAACTATACTTAAAGTGCTGTCAAATGCAGAAAGTAAACAAATTGCAAAAACAATTGAGAAAAGGACTCTTCCTCCCCCACTCCCCACCCCCCACAGTCTCAGGATGTACTTTGTTCTCTAGAATAAGATCTACTGAAAATCTATGGGATTTTGTGATATCATAACAAAACCATTGACAGAGAGAGACTGCAAAGGGCTGAGTTTACAAAAGTTTGAAAAAAAAGTCTCCAGGGTTTTCAGAGAGCTTGTGTTATTTAAGGTCTTACCCACAAACATTTGGTCACAGAAGTTGCCAAAATGCATTGATTTCCTGACAAAGAGTTACGTGTAAACAATCCTCCAAAAACTATAGATGCCACGCCTGCATCTGTTGAAATATTTTAACACCTTTTAACACCTTTTTTTATCACTGCAAGGAATACTTTTGTCTTCTGCAAATGTCAATTCAATTGTATTGGTGCAATTCAGCCAGCTCAAGCATCACATCGGCGAGTTTCTTTCCCTTGATGTCAATGGGCTTTCAATCAGGTTCATATTGCATTTATAGCTTCATGGAAACACCTCCACTGACATAAATTATAAAATGTCAAAGGAACCACCGAGTGTTAGGGAGTTTTGCAACGAGGATTCAATTGGTCATGTTCAGGAGTCCTACCAGAAAGTAAATTTTCACTCTATTGGTGCATGATATACTTAATTCGATGCTGATGTATTAGCTAGCAGGCTGAAATTTATCCCCATAGAACTTGTTATTTTGTATTGTATGATTTAAAGTTGCTGGGAAGTATTTTATATTCAGGAGCTTGTTTAAAGTAGTAAACTCAGTAATGAGCCAAGCGACCTCTTAGAATTGAAATGGGAGTTAGATACTGGGCCAGATTCTGCTCTCTGTTACGCAGGTGTAAATCATGGTAATTATTTTGAGTTCTGTGCTCCTTTCTCTAGACCAACTGGACTCTGAGAATCTTCTGCCTCCTGAATTTACAATTAATTGCAATTTTTTGCCCCCAGACTTGCTTTTCTAGTTTTTGTGGGCCACCATGTCAATAATTATTAGTCCCAGAAATGTCACAGAAAAATCCAATTTTATGATGTGTGAGACGTCACAAAATGAAAAATTTCAGGTTGGCACAGAAATATGTATGTTCTTTAGTGTGATATTTTAAAAAGTGTCAACATATATCAAACGCTGTCACAAATATTGGAGAAATCAATGCCTTATATTGTTGATGCTTCCTGCTTAGAATCAGACACCATTGCAAGCTTCAGCGATTGGTATTTCATAAAGTGTCTATTCCTTGGCTCCCAGCCATCATAAAGCATATGGTGAATGAGCTGTGACAGCACCACAGTACTGAAATGTATTAACTGCTTGTCTTTATCAGCTTTATTTAGAAAAATAGTATATACCACGGGAGAGCCGAATGGATAAAAGTGCATATTTTTTGTTGGTTTCATCATACCTTTAGTCTTTAATTCTCAACATAGGTGGCTACAAATTTTAAATGATTCACTTTTTTGGATAAGTGGCTAATCTATTCTTAGTGATCCTGAAGCCAGTACTAAAAGTGTCATGTTTATCTGCACTGCAGGAAGCAGATGAAGCTTTGTTATGTAATCTGGAACTTCAGATTGAATCACAGTTCCTGCAGGATGACATTAATGCCACAAAGGACAGGTACAAGAAGGTAATTGCACTGACTTCCCCACCTCTCAGAGAGGAATCTGGAAGGTTGAAAAGTGTCATGCTAACCTTTGATCTCTTTCAGTGGCCACTTCAGACACCTACAGAGTAAAGGTTTGTTGTTTTGTTTTGTTATAAAATGGCATTTTGAAAAGGTTCAAACAACCGCAGTGACCCCAGGTAAGACTGGATATGTTACTGAACAAAATACATTGAATTCGGTATTCTCTAGACCAACAAGTGGGCTGTTGTATTTTATCAAACCTCACTCACTCAAGATCAGCAGACGAGAATCATTAACATGATTACCAGGATCTGCTTGCATCTTTTATCATCATTTAATCTGGGACTGGAAGGATTGTAGTCTGGCATTCCCAGGAAAAGACCCATCATTAAATAGCTTTAGGAGCCATAAATAAACTGGGAATAGATTTGGTAAAAGGAGAGAGACTAACGTTAATCCTTTTCCACAGTTCTTTGGAATTTTTTCCCACTGATAGCAATGGACGCTAGATCAGGTCCATAAGGGCAAAAACTAGAACAGGGTCAATGGTCAATGATTCAAACCAGATGGACTTGGTCAACCTCTTCTGAGCACATTTACAAAGTGTCATCTGAAAGGAGTCACAGTCCTACGCATTGGCCATACAAATGAAAATAACCTCCTTCCACCGGTCTTTATTACACCATTAACCACCCTTACCCCTTCCACGCCTCCTCCACTGGTGACTAAATCAGATTATATTCCCATTTGTTCCTTTAAAACATGAGTAACACAATACTGAATTAAGAATATGCTACATCTTATCAGTAACCCAACAGCTTTAGCAAAGTACTATCTGAATATTGTGATTGGGTTACTAAACTGCTAACACATGTTAGCCCAGTTCAGATGAATAGAAGTCCACTAGAGTCAGGGTGGCATGTATTTACGGCAGATCTGAATTTGACCCATACTTTTACAAGTGAAAGAAGTTATCATCAAGAAATAAATCACAGAAGTTCAGTCAGCTGAACTGAAAATCTTGCTTTACTAGTTACTAATTAAAATGATTTTACTCCACCACAGAATATCATGGAAATACAGACCTATGTCAGCATTTTACAACAGATCATCCAAATGACCACTACTGTGACCACCATTACAGTTGGAGTAAGCGAGGTAAGTGTTTCACTGAGTAAATAAATGCTATGTAGTGAGCACTCGTAATGTGATAGTCGATATTTACCCTAAGTGCTTGAGATACTCTGTGATGGGTTGGATAACAGAAACCCCCTTGGGGCTGCCAACTGATGTGCCAAGACTACTTCTGCCCCTGCTTTCCCTGCCAGCCTGGGACTCCAGCACCCTGTCTTGTTGAGCCAAACACATCAGTCCGCTCCAACACAGACCCAGGGTCTGAACCACATCCCCCAAAGCTGCAGACTTAACTGAAAGCAACTTACAGAAATGTTCCTGTCTTTAACACTCAGATGCGCAATTCCCAATGGGGTCTAAACCCCAAATACATCCATTTTACCCTGTATAAATTGTTCGCCCGCTATAACACTGATAGAGAGATATGCACAGCTGTTTCCCCCCCCCCCCAGGTATTAATACATACTCTTGGTTAATTAATAAGTAAAAAGTGATTTTATTAAATACAGAAAGTAGGATTTAAGTGGTTCCAAGTAATAGCAGACAGAACAAAGTGAATTACCAAGTAAAATAAAATAAAACCCACAAGTCTAAGCCTAGTACAGTAATAAAACTGAATACAGATAAAATCTCACCCTCAGAGATGTTTCAATAAGTTTCTTTCACAGACTGGATGCCTTCCTAGTCTGCGCACAATCCTTTCCCCTGGTCCAGCCCTTGTTCCAGCTCAGGTGGTAGCTAGGGGATTTCTCATGGCTGCAGCCTCCTTTGTTCTGTTCCGCCCACTTATATGTCTTTTGCATAAGGCGGGAATCCTTTGTCTCTCTGGGTCCCTCCCCCCCTCTAAATGGAAAAGCACCAGGTTAAAGATGGATTCCAGTTCAGGTGACATGATCACATGTCACTGTAAGACTTCATTACCCATTTGCTAGCACACACGTATACAGGAAGACTTACAAGTAAAACAGAGCCATCTGCAGTCAATTGTCCTGGTTAATGGGAGCCATCCAGATTAATGGCCCACACTTTACATAACTACAATGGGACCTCAGAGTTATATTTCATATTTCTAGTTTCAGATACAAGAATGATACATTTATACAAATAGGATGACCACACTCAGTAAATTATAAGCTTTGTAATGATATCTTACAAGAGACCTTTTGCATGAAGCATATTCCAGTTACATTATATTCACTCTCATTAGCATATTTTCATGAAATCATATAGAGTGCAACGTCACATAGTCCATTTCCTATTCTAAGTAGAGGGAGGTGCTGTGGTATCTGTGAGTAAATGTTGAATTTCTAATGATGACAACAGAAGATCAAAGTTGCAGCTTTGAAAATCTTAAGTGAGCTTTAGGAGCTTAAGTATCAAAAGAGATGTCAGAAGTCTTGAACAGGGATTTCTGCTAAGCAGGTATATTCTGAGACCTATACCAACCCCATGTTAAAAGGCTAGTCCAGCAGCAGCAGAAGTAGGGATGTGTCCCATCAGAGTAAAGAGATTCCAAGATTTGGGGATGGGGATGTGAGCTTACTTTGTCTGCTCCCTCTCCAAAGAGGCAAGATGGGGCAAGAGAAAGAGAGATGAACCCTTGTGAATCAAACTGATTGGATGAAACCAGGTGAGACAAAGGTGGTGGGTTTCACTTTCGCACCAATGTAAGACAGTACCCCAGGAAACAATTGTTGTTTGGGTGTGAATGATATAAGCAGGCATTTACTAGTCTGCTTCACACAGCAGCATGGTAAACCTTTTCCTTTCAAATGAAGTGAACTATTTTAAACTATAAGCAGTGCTGCTACAGTGCCTCCATTGAGAACTTGAGACCATTAAAGTTATGCAGCAAGAGGCTGAGATATCATCTCATCATCATTCATTTTGTCTTTTCAGATTGACTGTAGGTAATGAAATCTCTGGTGGCATGTACATGATCAGACGTTCTTTCTCCTTTTTTCTCAGGAAAGGCTGATGGCAGAAAGGAGAATTCCTATCCTGCAGAGTCAGCTGGAAGAGTACAAGAGCATTCTTTGTCAGCTGCAGACTCAGAAATTGAAATTGCAGACTGAGGTACCATACAACTAACTAGAAAGTCTAGTGACTCTCATTGATTCAGGCTAGTGTAATTGCAACAAATCAACACCTAACATTGAACAACGCAGCATGGCTGATATTTAATGGGGTTTTGAACAGGGTGAAAACATTATCTAATAACTACAAATAAGACGGATGCTTGAAAAGGATGTTTTTATTTGAACTTTACCTATCTCAGCTTCCTCCTTCTGTCTAACAGGCCCAGTATCATGGGATGAAGATTTATGTAGTTAGTTTCAGAGGGTCAGTCATTACTGTGTGATAGCTGCTTAGTAGACTGAGTAGAAGTGGTTGGAGGCCTTAGTCCAGTTCGTGGTGGAACAAAATGCCCAGATCACAACTGGATTGCTGATGGACAGTCTCAGCAGACAGGCCAAGGACTGAAAAGGTCCAGGGACTGAGTCTCCCCTTCCCCCAATCCAGTATGAAATGCATTGGCACTGTGGGATAAAATCAGAGGTCTTCAGAGCTGTAGGTTCAGCGCTTTGCCTGAGCACTAAATTCACTCCACAAGTGCTGGGGTTGATGTGGGAATTACTGGGTGAGATTCTATGGGCTGTGCCATGAGGCAGGTCACACTCGATGATCACAACAGTCCCTTCTGGCCTTAAAATCTATGAATTTCCTCAAAAAGTGCATGTCAGGTTTCACACAGCAGCCTACACTTATCCCTGATAATGATAACAACGAATTAGCACCTCCAGCCACACCCAGGGACCATCAGCAACAACAGTCTCTGTGTCTGTGCACTGCCAACTCACAGGGCATGAGTTACCAGGACTTTCCCTGCAGCTCCTGCCTGTCCCCAGCCAAGAATTTCATAGTGCGGCTTGTGCCTTCTGCAGCAATCCATTGGGCTCTGTGATCCTGTCAGGCTAGGCTGAAAACTGAACAGCAACTTAAGCCATGAATGTCAGGACCTACATGCCCACCCCTAAGACGGACCTAATTAATGGGTAGTTGTGGGAAATGATTACCTTAGCACTACAAGTAAGGGCTCCTTCGTGCCTGTTCCGGGGATGATGTGCTGCTCCCGGAGATCTTGGGAAGCACTGCCACTACAGCAGCTTCGTGAGTCTCGACACAGCTGGCCAGCACACAGAGGGGGGTTATGAAAGTGCCACACCTCTACCTCAGCCTCCTGGGGGTGTCTAACACCCTAGTCAGGAATTCACCTGGGACTCAGGGGACAGCATGGACTGTGACGGTGCCTGAGTTCTGCTCAGATGTACAAGTCACTGGAGGCGACCTGCCTTCAGATGGTTAACCCAAGAAAAGATGAGCATGATCTGGCCTTTACTAGTCACCATTTCAGAACGAAACCTTAGTTTTCAAGGTGACACTTTATATTAAGAATCCATTTATAAAGGGTTAATAAATGACAAATATAGCAGTTATACTCCTATTGAGAATATCAGTAAAAGGGATTATAGGGGGTTAGAAGCCATGGTTATAATCAACCTATTGAGCTGGAATTTTCCCAAATAAAACAAATCACTCAAGTTCTTTGGAAACAGCTCTCCCCCTCCTCCTGCCCGTCCTCCTCCCCACGGTCTATAATAATTGAGTAATGAACTATTAAAGCAATATATTAATGATTTATTAACCCTCTACAGCAGTGGTTCTCAACCTATTTACCATTGTGGGCTGCATATGCAGCTCTGTGTGTGTTGTGGGCAGCATGCACACAATATATACACTGCCTGTCCAGCCACAAAACCCCCCCAGGTTTAGTATTTGTTACATGACAGCAATACAATTCCAATCGATACAGCACCTTTCATTTCAACACTGGCAAATGTCTGCCAAGAGCATTTTAAGTTAGTAAATAAGTCAAAACATTAATTGTTAAAATTAATTAATTTACTGTGAGGATGGCATGGCTGCACCGCACTGCTGCTGGCGGTGCAGCTGGGCTGAGTGCCCAGAGAGCACGGCTGCCGAGCCTGCCCCCCCAGCCAGAGACTGCAGCCAGGGACTGTATCCCAGCCCCCCCAAAGTGCCCCCCACCCCCCAGCCAGGGAATGCCCTCCATCATCCAACCCCCCCTGGAACTGCCCCCTCCATCATACAGTCCCCCACCCAGGGACTGCCCCCCAAGCACCCAGCCCCCTACCTAGGAACTGCTCCCCAGAACTCCCCAGAAACTGCCCCAGCACCCAGAGCTGAGAGCCTATGAACCAAATGGTAAACCCTGTATATGATGGAAACCACTTCAAGACAGGGGGTGCAGCAGCACCTCCAGCACCCCTAGTTCCAGCACCTATGGCCCGATCCTGCACCACCCCATTTTTACACCCTGCACCGGTTCTGCATCTGGGGCAAGTGCCCCTCCTGCCCCTCCCAAGTTATGGCCCTGAGGATGTCACAGGGACCACAGCTGTGTGCTGATTGAGACCCACTGCTCTATAGACTAGTTATGAATGAACCCTTCTTATAAAGTGTGACTGTAAAAGAAAGTGCTATAGGAATTATGTAATAAGCTAGACAAATAACAGCAGAAGTAACACTTTGCTGCAATTCCCTATCTTTTTTTTTTTTTCAAGTGACGCAGCACCATCTTGTGGCCAACTTACCTTCCAGTGATGTATTACTAAAATCCCATTTATATACAGGAGTCACTGCACAGACGGTTACATTATTCTACAAGCCAGAATGTTCTGATATGAACATTTAAAGGAAACTCCCATGTACTACTTCCTTGGTCACCATGTCACTTGGTGGTGGAGTAGCAATCCCATAAGGCTTAGATGCTGCTTGCTCCCGGTATGTGACTCTCCCCAAGTGTTTTGTGAGGGTCAGTGGCAGGCTGCAGCTTGTAACGTTGAAGTTTGTCTTTCGATGGCTACACATGTACTGCAGCGAGCTGTAACTTGGTCTGCAGCGCTGCCCGCTGGGCTCCCATAATGCCCGTGGCACCAGTGATGTCACATTTAGTAACATGGCTGTACGAGTAGCAGTCTCGGAATTACTCAGGTAGCACCTTTCCATCTAAGGTGAGCTTTACAGGCAATAATGAGATATGTAAGTATTGTACTTCCCAACCGACAGCTGGCGAAACTGAGGTAGAAAGAGATTATGGGCCAGATTTTAGCCACCTCCCCATTGGGCAGAACAGGCAGCTCTCTTCTCTAGGCTCCTGTCCAGTCAGCAGCTGTAATCCTGGTGCTGGTGCCTTTGGAGTGCCAAGTCCAGGGGATGTTTAGCAACTTCATTGGTGCTACACAACCTACTGGGGCTGTGGCTGGGTGGGCTGTAAGGGGGGCTAGAGTCAAGCTTCCTCTAAAGAAGAGGTGGTGCAAGACTATAGGCTGACCCTCCAAAAAGGAGCTGTAAGAAGCAGCCATGAGCCTGCTCCTGCCAGAGGAATTCTGACTGCCTGTGGCTTCCATGGGCAGAACGACTCTGGCCATTGCTGTTGGCATAGTGCATTAATGTGTCTCCCCCTCCTGCAAATGCAGCACTGTGGCCACTAAACCAACACTGAAACTCTGAGCGACTTGCCTGGAAACATACATAACATCTGCAGTGGAGTCAGGAATCGAGCTCAGACCTCCTGTCTATGCTGCAGCCCCCAAACCATCCGTCTTCCTCCAATTTTCAAACCTGCTCCCCCTCCTCCCTTTTGTCTGCCAGAGACCAGATTTGCAAAGCCCATCTTCTTACTGTCTATATTAAGGCTGCTCTGGGTAGTGTGGGCTATGATGGGTATATTTATAGAAAAGCCTTGGTCTATGTTTTAATTTATGGAATAGGTGACCATGGCACTGGGTGGGAGCAATAGATGTATTTTTTAAATATGAATTAATAACTAAATGAATTTAATGAAAATGCCAATAGGCTTTAATGGTGCAGCATCAGGCCCAGTTTTCAGCGCTTCTGCAAGGGAACCCAAGACCTTTGTGGAAGCTATTCATCTGGCCCACTTAGATGCCCTCTGGGAGACATCTGCATAGTGAGAGCTGGAGGGGAATTCTCTGACCTAAATACTTTTTCATAGGAAAATGCAGATTTGTAGAACCCAAAACTGTTTGCAGAAAAGAGTCAGTTTCAACAAAGCTCTCAATGCCAAACATTTCTGTGGAAAAGTTTTGGACTTTATTTAATTTAGACTTTAAAAGGGGTTTTAAAAAATCAAAAGCAAACCAAAAGGTTTCAGAATTGTTTTGATTTAACCAATCTGATTTTTTTTTTCAGATTATTGGTCCATGAAAATGTTTGAGGTTGCAACTTTTCATCTCACTTCAGTATGGGAAAAAAAATGAAATCTCAAAATCTCATGGGATGGGAAAACCATCCATCTGTATTCACTAGGCCATCTCACTAGCCATGCATAGTATTGTAGTCAGCTTCCTCTTCAATAATTGTGCCAAAGGATATGACTTATTTTCAGTCATTAGTTTGCTGACATAAAAAAGTATGTCTCGCCATTTAATGATTCCTCTGAAAATGTGTGTCAGTCCCCATCTAGGAAATGCTGTATATCATTGCTTTCAATTTCCTTTATTTCAGACAACCATGCTGGATCAAGCTATTAAGAGCACTCAAGAGAGTTATGATGATGAGGTTCAGCTGTACAATGAGCAGATTGAAGCCCTTAGGAAGGAGATAGAGGATGCTGAAAGGACCTTGGAGAAGTACACAAGTGACTGTCACCAGCTGGTGATATATCAGCAGTCCCTGGAGAATGAGCTGGAGCGGTACAAACGTATCATTGAGAATGAAGACAACCGGTAGGGCTACTTTCTGTATGGTGCATAGGGTGGCCAACTTTCTAATTTGTGAAAAACCTGACACTGAGCACTGGAACCTCCCCCACTTGCTGCGCCTCTTCCCCTGAGGCCCCGTCCCTTGCTCCACCTCTTTCCCTCGATCCTCCGCCCCCTGCTCCCCCCCCCCCGTTGCTCACTGCTCTCTCCACCACCCTCCCCCTGCTAACTAAACAGGGCTCTAGGGGTGCGTGTGACTGAGGCAGGCCGGGCAAGGGAGAGCTGTGCTCCAGGGGTGGGGTGACTAGGGCAGGATGGGGAAGAGAGAGCTGCGCTCCAGGGGTGGGGGTGACTGGGGCAGGGTGGGGAAGGAAGAGCCTCGCTCTGGTGATGGAGGGGTGACTGGGGCAGGACTGGGAAGGGAGAGGCATGCTCCGAGGCTGGAGGGTGAGTGGGGCAGGTTGGGGGAGGGAGAGCCACGCTCGGGGCAGGATGGGGGAGCTACCGGTACCTCTCTCTGCTGGAGCCATTCCTGAGTGCTCCTCCAGGCTCCAGCAGCAGCTGCTGCTCTTCCCACTCCCTGGTGGCAGAGGCTGGTGGTCAGCAGCGCTGACAGGACACCGCCAGGTTCCCTTTTTGACTGGACTTTCTGGTAAAAAACCTGGCAACCCTAATGGTGCATCCCTGGGGATTGTCAGTGACAGTGCAGGAGCCTAGTATTTGAAAATGGGAATTTGTTTAATCCAGCTAAAGCCTATGTGAACTTTACTGCCCACGGGGTTCTCAAAGCAGGAACCTGAGGACAGTGGTCCTCATCCAAAGCCCACTGAAGCCAATGGAGAGAGACAGCTCAGGGCCAGTGTGAAGAGAGTATGAGGTTCTCATCCAGCCTGTCAGTTTAGTCACCATTTGCCTGCTGTCTTTTAATTTCTGTACACCAAGGACAGGTGCAAATGAAAGCCTTTCTATGATTCTGTGAACTGACCGCCCTCTGCAGAGCTCTAATAACCAGTCAGTTACACACTGGGGGCTAGCTGTTTAAAATCTTGCCAGCAGTTTGGGGCTAGATACTGAAAAGGGACTCACCATTGTAGTGCTTAACGTTTAAGTGTCCAGCTGCCTAGTGGAACCCACAGCCCTGAGTTAGGTGCCCAGGCTCCCTATCCATGCCTGGGGAGTGCGAGATGCCTCAGAATGCGATTCATAAAAGCCAACATGCAGAGCAGGGAGCTACCTAAGTCCCAGGAGAGGGGTGCAGCTTAGGTCCCACCCCTCAAAGGGAGATAGATGCCCAATGGGAGGCATCTCCCTCCATTTGGGATTGACTGCTGTGAACGCTATCCTGGAGTTAGGCGTGTCAGTCAGGGCAGCCCTTTCTTTCCAAAACCAAAAGCCAAGAAGATAGCACCCACACCCAGGGTGTAGGAGGCCAGAGTTCAGTTCCCCCTCTGCCTGATGTGAGACAGTGATTGGAACCCGGGTCTCTTACCTTGCAGGTGAGTGCATGAACCACTGGGCAGGAGGTACCGTGGGGTCAGGCTCTCTCAGTCTTGACTGTTACCGTGGCTCCACTTTGTATAACACGCTGAAACATTCATTGGGCCAGAGAGAAAATGATTCTCCAGCCTGCTGGTTAGGGCATGTTCCAATCCCCCCTTCCAATAACTATTTATACAAAGAGGAACATGGGAGACCCAGGTTCAATTCCCTTCTCTGCCTGATGTGGTGAAGGGATTTGAACTTGGGTTTCCTGCCTCTGTGGTGAGTACCCTACTGAGATGGGTTTCCCAGGGTGCACCCTGGCCAGTGGGACCACTGAGCCGTCTGTCCCACCAACCCGGGCTCCCTGTCACACTGTGATACTCTTGGCAAGCTATAAACCTCTGGCAGGTACTGCATTTATGCAGACATCCAGAGGCACGGACACACCCAACTGAGTTACATGAATGCTCCCAGCCACTCATGAACCAACAATAGAGACACTTCAGCCAGTCCCCCCCAGTTCCCCAGCATTGCACCCCAGAACTGGTCTGTCTTGTCTGGTTAGAAGCGTTACCAGTGTAAGTTCATTTCCCAGTCTGCCGCTCCCTCGATGTGGAGAGGACACACACTAGCCTTTGTAAACTGAACTGAAATTTCCAAGCACTTCAACCAAAATGCACTGTTTTAGGTAAAATATAAAACAGATTTATTAACTACAGTAAGGTAGATTTTAAATGCTTATAGGTAGTAAGCATATAGATCAAAGTTGGTTACCCAAGAAATAAAAGTAAATTTGCAATCTGAGTTCTATAAACCAAATAGGATTTGAATCAAGCAGTGTCTTACCCTGATGGATGGTACAAACCTCAGTACACCGGCTAGGACTACCCTCCCCAGTTCAAAGTCTTTATCCTCTAGAAGTTTCTTCCAGGTGTTGAGTTGTGGCGGGAGTGAGACCAAGCCATGATGTCACTTCCCCTCTTTATAGTTTCTTCCAACTTGCTGGAAAGATCTTTTGCTTGTGAAAGGGAGTCCGATTCCATTGGCCAAGCAGTCTCCATTGTCTACGTGCTCTCTCTGAGAAGTCTTCTGCGATGGTCGGTGGGAGAGTGGATTCCCTTCAGTGGGTCATCAGCACATCTGGCTACTCCATTGTTGTATCTGAAAGGCTGGTTGTGGGTCATCCCAACCTCACAAAATATTTCAATAACATACACATAGCAAAACTTCATAACTTTACATACAATGATAGCACATACAATCCAACAGGCTATTGATGGTCCACAGATCAAGACTTTTTAAATTGTACTTCAGAAGGCATGCTTTGTACAAAACATATAATCATATCACCATTGTGAATATGGGGGTGCCAGGGTGCCATTCTGAAGTTCAGAGTGCCACACCTACCCACTAGCCTATAACATCATATGTGCTCACTCTCTTTAAATTAAAGTGCATATTTATTTTTTTATAAACTGTGGACCAGCTTTTTATAAACAGGGGGAGGGATAGCTCAGTGGTTTGAGCATTGTCCTGCTAAACCCAGGGTTATGAGTTCAATCCTTGAGGGGGCCCATTTAGGAATCTGGGGCAGAAGTCTGTCTGGGGATTGATCCTGCTTTGAGCAGGGGGTTGGACTAGATAATCTCCTGAGGTCCCTTTCAACCCTCATATTCTATGATTCAACAGGAGAAATTAAGAGACTTCTACTGCATGCATCTGATGAAGTGGGCTTTAGCCCACAAAAGCTTATGCTTAAATAAATTTGTTAGCCTTTAAGGTGCCACAAATACTCATTCTTTTTGCTGATACAGACTAACACAGCTACCACTCTTAAACCTTCCACAGCAAAGTATCCCATAGCTAGTAGTTAGGACACGCACCTAAGAGATGGGAGACTCAATGTCACATCCAGTCTCCGCCTCAAGCAGAGAGGGGCATTAAGCCTGGGCTTCTCATATCCTTAACCACTAGACTAAGGTGTTGGGGGTCTCGGTCTAGCTCCTCATCTGCCCGCTTCCCTCCCCAACCCCACAGCCATTTGGTGTGGGGTTAGGTGTGCTCTGGGCATGTCTACCAGAACAGGCTCTCCAGGTGAGCTAGGTGGGACAACACCCAGTTTGAAGATCTCGCGGGGGTTTAGGTGTGAGATAGCTGCACTTTTGCTGAGCCTGAAGCAGCTTTGCACATGGTCAATGGCAGAAACGTGGGCACCTAGGGGACTTAAGTGTAGAGATTTAGAAGCCTAGGGATGTTAGACACCTCCAAGATTAGAAGGCAGCTGAGCAGGGTTATTGAAGATCACAATAAGGTGAGGTGGTTATGTCACTGTCCCTTATTTTATACTTTCCTCAATGCTGGAAAAATCCTTGCTGTGTCATGGGGGTTAGGCAGCCCCGTGGTGTACATGCTTGAGCAACTGACTCTCATGTGAACTGCAAATCGCTTGTTTAAAACTCCCTTGCTGGTGAATGGCCGATGGTGGTTGCTTAACACCTGGTTGGGTGTTGGTCACTCCTTTGTTGCCAGAGAAGAGCTAGTCTGCATGTTTTCCAGCTCACAGCCTGTTTCAGTGACAAACATATAACAATCTCATAACTTCATATACACTAATGATACCTGCATTTCAACAGGCTAGTAATGTCCAATAGATTATGACTTTTCCAATGATACTTCACAAGGCATATTTTTGTTACAAAATATCATAACCATATCCAAGTGGTGCATATGGGGTTACAGGTTGTTATTTTGAGGTACAGTGTGTCACAGTTCCATTATGTTTTCTGACTCAACTGGCCAGTCCCCACCCACTGTATTTCAGCACTGCAGAACCTTTAGTGGAGGGAACTGAAAAGTGAACTGATTTAGGCTTTTTTTGACCCGATACTTGTCACCATAAGCCTTACCCTTAAACTACATTTTGTGTGCGTTCTTGTGAATCGAAGGGGCATTTTCTCCTCTTATTTCATATGCCTTTGAGCTCCCACTGGTTCATTCAGAGTTGCAGGCGATAGGCAAGGTTAATTAAACAGAGCAGGAACAAGTAGGTGCAGTGCCTGGCTGGGAACACTAGAGGGAGCTTGCATGAAGAAAAATGAGCAGATGGCAAGAGCTGTTGAATTAAGTTAAATAAAGAATCTATCAGAGGGGTAGCCGTGTTAGTCTGAATCTGTAAAAAGCAACAGAGGGTCCTGTGGCACCTTTGAGACTAACAGAAGTATTGGGAGCATAAGCTTTCGTGGGTAAGAACCTCACTTCTTCAGATGCAAGACTTGCCCACGAAAGCTTATGCTCCCAATACTTCTGTTAGTCTTAAAGGTGCCACAGGACCCTCTGTTGCTTTTTATAAAGAATCTAGTTTACTTTTATTGACTGCTTTCTTATTTGCATTAAACTGCATATGCATATGGTTTGAGAGCTGTATATGGCCCTTAGTTCTATGGGGAAGATCGCCAAAAGAGTTAGATACCCAGATCCCGCTGACTTCCAGAGGGCACGGGATGTCCAACTGCCCTTTGTGCCTTTCAAAATCTCCCCTTACATTATGAAATCATTCCCTGACAAAACTAGGGCTGCTTTTTAAAACTATGTGCTTTGCTCTACATTCTATGTGTAAGTAGAGTAGGCCAGATCCTCTGTTGGTGTAAATCGGCATAGTTCCATTGAAGACAGTGAAGGCATTGCTGATTGACACCAGCAGGGAATCTGGCCAATAGTACACAGCCTCTGCGCTATATTGATTTAAATGGTATTTTATGTTCCCATTTTGATGTGAGGCAAATTGTCCTACTTGTTTAAGGTATTCTGGGGGAAATTTGACTCATGCAAATTCTCTCTGCCAGGTTAAATTCTGCCATAATTGGAACCCCAGTTGCACTCTTCACACAGAGCTACAGACCCTGCCACACTACAACCTGGAGGAGGCGAGGTAAACGTCTGTTATTCTTTTCTTGTTTGAGTAAATACAGGAACATTTGCATTTTAAACCATTTTCATTTGTCTTCAGCATGGACCCCATTGTTGGGGCCTAAATCAGAGCCTATTAAGTCAATGGGAGACTTTCAGTTTACATCAGTTGGCTTCAGATCTGGCCCTTGAAGGCTGGATCCCCTAACCCAGTGCTTCCCAAACTTGTTCCGCTGCTTGTGCAGGGAAAGCCCCAGGCGGGCCAGATCGGTTTGTTTACCTGCTGCATCCGCAGGTTCGGCCAATCGCAGCTCCCAGTGGCTGCAGTTCGCTGCTCCAGGCCAATGGGAGCTGCTGGAAGCAGTGCGGGCCAAGGGACATAGTGGCCGCTGCTTCCAGCAGCTCCCATTGGCCTGGAGCAGCGAACCGTGGCCACTGGGAGCTGTGATCAGCCGAACCTGCGGACGCGGCAGGTAAACAAACCGGCCCGGCCGCCAGGGGCTTTCTGTGCACAAGCGGCGGAACAAGTTTGGGAACCACTGTCCTAACCAATTGGTTCCTTTGCTATATTGGTGGCATGACTTACTGCAACAGAAGTAGCTTGCACTGAATAAATGAGATGCACAAAGAGAACTAATAGAACAGGCAGCCTTTTTTTAAAAAAAATGCGATGAGATCACATAGGATTTAGGTTATATCCCAAGTCTGACCATCCTTTCATTATCACTAAACAAAATAGGAACATTTGGGTAGCCCTGCAAATACAGATAGGCAATTTAGTCTTGTTTATCTGCCATGACCCAGTTTGAGCTGAATGGAGTCACATTCCGCACTGTCTGATTGCTCCCCAGAACTGTATGATGAATACATTTAGAATTAGGATGTTTGTAAGAGCAGGAACTAGTGAAGGAAAATATCCAGGGCTAAAGTAGAAATGATTTTGTTAACAACGGAGATGGATGGTTTGATACCTAGGTACTTTACATACCAAGTTGATAGATCATGATAAATAGATGGGTAATTGGATGTTTTATTGAAAACAAGGCATGTTAAAAAATGAAGATAAACTGTCGGATGTTCAAATTTTTGGAGACCAAATAGGGTGTTTACCCTAGTGTAGTGCCAAATACAGCAGGCTTTAATTAAGTTTGTTAGTGAACAAATTAGCTACTAATACATGGAGACCAGATCCTCAACTGATGTACATAGATGCATCCCCATGGAAGTCAATGAAGTTATGCTCGTTTACACCAGCTGAGCATCTGGCCCATGAATCTAACTGTACTTTGGATCATTACCTACAGGACTTGACTAGAGAGTAAGGGAAGAACTTGCCTCTGTGTTAGGACATGAGTGAGTCTCCTGTCAACATTCATGTGAACCTGATCTGCATTTATGGTGATAGCTCTGGATGGAGTCTGCAATTCTTCCATAAGGAACGGGGCAGGGGGAATGTTTTTTAACATGGGGATGTTTTTTCCGTCACATCTGGGAGACGTTTCTGCAGCTGGAAAGCCCAGGAGGCCTGTGAAGCAGCCACAGGAACTACTTCCATGTGGGTATGGCCCTTAATCCTGCTACTGATACAAGATAGTGGTGTTGCACACTATATTGAAAAGCAGCAGTGAGCCCTAAATGTACCTTCAGAGCATTAGTATAGTCTTCATAGTTTAGAGATGCTGATTTTGTGCGCTCAGTTTTGTACATGCAGAAGTTAGTATTTATACATTTTCTGTATAAAAGTGGTCTTTGTACATGCAAAATGGATACGTGCCCAGTGTTGCACACTCAGAATAGCCATCTTCATACATAAAATGAATACATGCCCACTTTTGCAGCTGCACTTTGTTCTGCACATACTGTACTGACAATGAGGCCCTTTCGTTTGGAGATAGATTGCTAAACTGCCTTGGGTAACTCCATTCAATGTTGTGTGCTGTTGCCTTTGTTTTGGATTTTCTTTAGATATCACCCTGGTTATGCAAGAGATTGCAAGTGCAAAACCAAGACAAAAAGGTCTGGCAAAGAAAATTTCTAGGAGAAAGGAGATCACTTCCAAAGATATAGATGGGTTTTCACCTGAAAACAGCTATGAAAGAACTCTGGAAGGCTTTCATCAGGATCAGCGTCAATTTAAACATGAAAGCACAGTAATATGTGAACCTAAGGAGGAAGGATTAGAACTAGATGAGCAAGAAACAGTCCCAGAGGATGTGCCTGATGGAGCTCGGATAAGTAAAGCTTTTGATGAATTGTGTAACACTGTGAGAGAGAAAATTAGATGCTACAAGAGACCCGAGCCTAAGACTGACTTGTCTACCAAAGGGCGCTATGTACTTGTCACAGGGGAAGCAAGCTATGACCATCCTTGCTTCTATTCTTCCTCCACCCCAGCTGGAGGTGGGATCATTGTTTCCACTAGCAATGGAAAGATGCCAAATGGTGGGGAGGTGGAGCCAATTCCAGAGCTGCCTGAACCCTCTGAACCATCAGCAAATGAGAAAGGGGAAGTCCATGAAATGCAATATGAGCTTGAAGAGAGAGAAGAAATAAATGAACAGGGCAGAAAGTCAGAAGAAAAAGCCGAAGAGCCCTCAAAGCAGCCAGACATCACAGGGCCTGAGGCAGCACCTCCAGCTGGTGTAGACAGCCCTTCAGAGCCAGACGTATTTGAAGAGACAGAGTATGACAGAGAAGACCAACAAGGAGGCCAAGCATTCAGAGAACCAAGCTTACCCAGTTCCATGAGCTATGAGAAGGTGGAAGTAGTGGAATCCATTGAGAAGTTTTCAGATGACAGAATTCAGACTTACGAAGAGACAGCTATGATTGTGGAGACAACGATTGAGAAGACAAGCAAGAAGAAGCTAGGAGACAAAGGCTCTTAAGTTACATCATTTGATAAGCAACTTGTCTGGCATAGTTATTAAATGACGTAATTATTTTTTCCCTGACACCATGCTAACATAGTGAGACTTTTGCTGTTTGATATAAAACATTGATACATTAATGGCAATTCTGTCTGGTGTAGGTTTACCTTTAATGTAATAATCATTAAAATGTACTTGGGCAACTAGTAGCAGGTTCAATTACGCAACACTTTTTGTGATTAGGACAAGTAGAAAGTAATTATTAAGAAGTTGCCTATTTAAACCACACCTAAGTAATATGTGCCCACTACAAATTGGCCCCTTACAGTTTATATTCCTCTAATGATGCTTTAGCTGCCATTAGTTTCCAATTTTCAGACAGCTGCAAATGTTAGCTTGTGATATCTGGTTCATTGAATAAAAGCTTTGCATCCTAAAGAACATAGTCACAGTGCGTGTGTGTTACCTTTAACATCAAATAGTAGCATTAACCAAGCTAGTATTAACCAATTAACAAACTGACTGACATGACGTTTTCAAGGTGAAAGACTAAGCACTTTAGTTCAGTAACATATTTCAACTATCCCTTGTTTATACCCGACCCTTTATGTATAAGAAAGCTTAGCAGTCATTTATTTTTAGATATGTTACCAAACAAAAATGTGGCTGAATTTGTCATTAAGATCTTACTACATATCATCTAGGCTACTGAGGATAAAATATGCAACGGTACCAAAAGAAAAAAAGGGACAGCTTTAAAAAAGAATGGATTAAGAATCTTAGTTCAGCCTTTTCACGCAAACCTCCCATTGACTTCAAGGGGGCCAAGATTTCACTAGGGTTTTCATTTGATTGTGTTTATTTTTAAGCAGCTTGCATCTAATTTTTATGCTTAAATGTCTATTCTTGTCTAGTTTAAAAAATAGCTTCCTTGAACTCTATTTAAAATTGTGCCCGCTGCAAAATCTGAGGTCGAGGTCTTTAGTGCATACTGGAATCTCTTCAGAGGATTGCAGACACTTCAAAGATTGTCCGGTTGGGGTATTTTCAGTGTATATTTTATTATTTTTTCCCTCAAATTTGTTGCATTTTAGTGATCCAGACCTAGAAACCCTATACATGATCCTGCAACATCTTACTTATGTGAGCAGTCCTATTAAACTCAATGGGATGGCTCAAGCACATAGGGAGTGAAGGTTTGCAGGACTGTATCCTGTTTTTGACACATAAGAGAAAATACGGTTACAGTATTACACAGTGTGTCAGAAATTGGAATTTCTGTCCTGTGGGAAATGCTGATATTTTGATATTTGTTTTCATGTACAGATAAGCCAAAATGTGGAAATTTTTCACAGAGGGAAAGTTCCAAAATTTTTTGATTCTGAAATATCAAAACACTTTATTTCAGCTCAGTTGGACGTTCACCTGCATCCGCCTGAGCTGCCACAGTGCCTCATGTGAGGAGTAGCTCGGGTGCCTCATGTCTCCCCTTCTCCTCTATGGGCCAGGATTGCTGGTTGGACTACAGCTCCCTCGATGCACTACAGTCTTGGGACTCCCATGATGCACAGAAGCAATTCAACCAGAGAAGAGACCATTGTACATCATGGGAAATGTAGTCCAGCCACGGATGCCATAGAGGCTAATGGTGGCATGAGGCTCCTGATGAAAAAAATAAAAATTTTCCACGGGGAACTTTTGATTTTGGGAAAACGGCCTTTTCCATTAAAAAAAAAAATCAATAGAAAATTCCCAACCAACTCTAATAATTACCCAGAACTACAAATTTATCATGAAATGTTAATGATGCTCCTATATGTATATTGCTCTCCTACTATCTCTTTTTCACAGCCATATAGACCAAATCCTGCTCACTTTATTCATGTGAGTAGTCCCAGCAGTTTCAATGAGAATAAAATCTTTCACGGCTAGAGCCATAAAAATGTGTGCATAAATTGGGTTTTACTTAAGGGCAAAGACTGTGATCCAGCAGAGGACTTAAGCAAGTACTTAAGTGTAAGCATGTGAGTAGTCCCATGAAAATTAAGCATGTACTTAAATGCTTTGCAGGTGTCGGGCCTAAACTGTGAAGGCCTTAACTCACTTTTTACTCAGACAAACCATGTATTGAAAGGGCTGAATAAAAACTGTGTAAGGTCTTCAGGATTTATAAGGCCTTTGGGATTGAAATTAACAAGAACCTCTGACAAAACTCCTACTACAGCATATCAGAATGTTCTGTATTACATAGGGCTTGATCTTGTGCTCCCTGCAAGCAGTGATAAAACACCTATTGACTAAGAGGTGACGAGAATCAGGCTCACGGCCCTAATCTACTCCTCATTACATACTGCGGGACAAGAAGAACCATCTGTACACTTTTTTCCTTTGGAGCTTGATGATACATTTTACTAGCTAACCTACATTCATATTGTGCTTTTTATAAAATGGTGTCTTTTTTAAAACAGTGATAGGTGATGCACACATTAACATCATGCAGAGATGTTGATAAATTAATTGAAGACTGAACAGTGAAAAAATAGTTCTACACTAAAAGGCCAAGAAGCTGACTAATCAAATTTTATTTCAATCAATCTTATAACAGCAGAATCACTTCCTTAGGCAGTTACCAATGCGGTTTGTTTGGGTTTTCGTGTGTGTGTGTGTGAATGTAATATTCACACACACACACACACACACACACACAC
>NW_020664483.1:17763704-17821154 GCF_002925995.2 Terrapene triunguis
CACACACACACACACACACACACACACACGTTTCATTTAAAGGAATTTTTGCTGTTGTCTTATTATAATGCTATGGAGTATATGTCATAAGCTCCTTTTCCATAGCAGATTGTTGCTTTGCAGCTTATTGTAGACAAAGAATCTTTAAATGTATACAGTGGGCCAGATTCTAGTTACCCTACAAAAAGCAGTGGGGCTTCTCTTAGGTAAATGAGTCCAGCTGAGTGCAATGTGTGCTCAGGGCTGGCTCCAGGCACCAGCCCACCAAGCTTGTGCTTGGGGCGGCACCTGGAGGGGAGCGGCGCGGCGCTCCGGCCGCCGGGGAGAGCGGGGCCACGGCCGGGCTCGCCGCCCTCCCCCTGGCGCTCTGGCCGCCCTCCCCCCCGGTGCCGGGGGGAGAGCGGAGCCCCCGCCAGGGCTCGCCACCCCCCTCCCAGGGCTCCGGCCGCCCTCCCCCTGGCCGCCGGGGGGAGAGCGGAGCCCCCGCCGGGGCTTGCCGCCCTCCTCCCAGGGCTCCGGCCGCCCTTCCCCCCGGCGCCCTCCCCCCGGCCGCCAGTGGGAGAGCGGAGCCCCCGCCGGGGTCGCCGCCCTCCCCCTGGGGCTCCGGCCGCCCTTCCGGCCTGGGGCGGCAAAAAAGCCAGAGCCGGCCCGGTGTGTGCTAGTGAAACATATTTTGACTCAGTATGGGGGAAAGTCTTCCCTGTGTAGAGGCCTAAGCACAAAGCCCTTCCACCACATAAACCCCCCAAAATAGGGCTGAAGTGGATTTAAGTGGTGCACAGAGCTTGTGCTGTCACCATGCACAGGGGTGACTTTCAACCTGTGATTAAAATAAATTTGGTTTTGAGGCCTTCCTATATTATAAAAATTCCAAGTGAAATAAGCTCTGTGCCCCATGTTGTGGGGGAAGCAGTATACTGTACTTCAACAGAACGTAATGCACTTTGGTGTTAAATAAGGGCTGAAGCCTGTGAAGTGTTGAACTCCCTGAACCCCACTGACATTAGCAGAAGCTGAGGCCATGCAGGGCTGGGTCCTAAGTTCACAGGTATGCGTTCCACAGACCTACCAGTCATGCAATAAAGCGGCCACAAGGGAAGAATGGTATGGTGACCACCAGCACTGTAGATAGCTGTGTAGAAGAGAAAGCCACAATCTGACAGCCCAGGGCTTGTAAATTGTGCATAAATAGCAAGAATTATCTCTGTTCTTTCTAACAACTATTGTGGAAGGGATATTAAACCTCAGGGGTTAAGCCAGTCTCTTAACTGAGAACGAGACCCATGTTTTACTCTGTTCTGGCTCCCATGACAATGGGAATTGAGTAAATGAATTTCCCGGGATCATTTAGCACTCCAGTCATGTTGGAGTCTGGTGGCACCTTAAAGACTAACAGATTTATTTGGGCATAAGCTTTCCTGGGTAAAAACCTCACTTCTTCGGATGCATAGACTGAAAGTTACAGATGCAGGCATTATATACTGACACATGGAGAGCAGGGAGTTACTTCGCAAGTGGAGAACCAGTGTTGACAGGGCCAATTCAGTCAGGGTGGATGTAGTCCACTCCCAATAATAGATGAGGAGGTGTCAATTCCAGGAGAGGAAAAGCTGCTTCTGTAATGAGCCAGCCACTCCCAGTCCCTATTCAAACCCAGATTAATGGTGTTGAATTTGCAAATGAATTTTAGTTCTGCTGTTTCCCTTTGAAGTCTGTTTCTGAAGTTTTTTTGTTCAATGAGTCATGTTGGGTGGCTACATAGCTGGGTTTCTAATAACATGTGATTCCTGTCCTATAGGAATAAAAGGGTACTAAAAACAGGAAAACCCCAAGGAAAGACAAAGGTTTCTTGTGGATCAAAATGGCTATTTGCGGTTGTTTTTTTGTTTGTTCTGCATTCTGAAAAGCTGAATGCCACTTCCACTTTCAGTCCAGCGGGATCTAATGAAGGCTGGTTGTTCACAGGACAAGACGTACTGTGTCTCACAGCACTGTTGATCATTCAGGCCCTGACGCAGAAAAGCACGTAAGCAGGTGCTTAACTTTAAGCCTTTACTTAACACCCCTTGAAGTCAATGGGACTCAAACATATGTTTACCTTTGACCATGAGCTTACGCTCTTTCCTGAATTGGGGCCTCAATTGACAGTGCTCCATTGTATAACACACCTAACAGCTAAAACATTGCTGAACAGCTTTAGTTTTACTGCCTTTATGCTGGGATGCCTTTCTTTGATGCAGATATTTATCTCCTGTGTGTTAAACATACCTGAGATGTGATTTACCTTATCAGGCCTGCATTATTATGAGTAGAGCATTTTGAAGTGGTTTCACTGAATACATGTCACATCCCCCATGACTTCTGATAGGCAATGATGATAGGACCTGCCAGTTTACAACATCTCTTTATTTTACTCAGATTATAAAACATCATCACAGGGCTTTATATTTTAACAACATTCACCTGTTTTAAATTGAGAACTGAATTAGTTCCTCTGTTATAAATGCTAATAAATTAATTTTATTTTGCATCCGCAATACCATAAAAACTTATTCTAACTGGACATTTTTCAGTGCTTACCCTGATGCAAAAATTCTGAAGAGTTTGAAGTCTAGCTATATATATATATATTGTATATACACTTATTTTATATATACGCATATCAAAACTCATAATTTCTGTTAATCACCCCTTACAGTCATCTTGCACTTAATAATTTAAGTCAATATTATGAAAATATGAACACCCATTAAGTTATTTTGCTGCTATATAAGACATTTAATGTTTAAACAGAGAATTGCAAAATTACATGAATGCAATAGGAATTAACGTACACTTTCATTTAAAATTGCCACAAGGACGTTTCTTAATTCAATAACTTTTCCCATATTTTAGAATACTCTTTAATATGTTTAAATGATCTGTTTCTTTAGAAAATACATACACACAAACATGATGCATGAGTGTATATGTATTTATTATGTTCAATATTATATGTAATATATATTATGTTTGCTTGCATTTATATATTACATACTATATGTATATTCTATATATCATGTGTGTTTGTGTGTTATCAAACGCATATGTACACATAATAGGGGCAAATTCTTCCCTCTGATATGCACGTGCAACTCCCATTAACTACTGGGAACCACAGCCCAATTCAAAACCCACTGAAGACAATGGGCGTCTTCCCAGTTCCAAATACACCCACCTACTACTTTAACAATTGGCTCATTGCCTACATGTGTGTATCTGAGGTTAGAAGTGGGCCCCTGGTGTCCTTTGGTTTATTTTAAGACCCCCAGATGAGATATAGTTGATGCTTTCCATCTGTTGGAACAAATGAACAACAACATGATTTTAAAAAAGTCACTCCTATTAGGTGATATTTTAAAAGTAAGGGCTGGTCTACACTAGGGGGGGTGTCGATGTAAGATACGCAACTTCAGCTATAGAATAGCGTAGCTGAAGTCGACGTATCTTATTTCGACTTACCTCGGGTCCTCACGGCGTGGGATCGATGGCTGCAGCTCCCCCGTCGACTCCGCTACTGCCGCTCGCCCTGGTGGAGTTCCGGATTTGACGGGACCGCGTTCGGGGATCGATATATCGCGTCTAGACGAGACGCGATATATCGATCCCCGATAGATCAAATACTACCCGCCGAATCGGCGGGTAGTCTGGACGTACCCTAAAAGCCTGAGGGCCTGTTTCTCCTCTCACTTACACCTAAGTGGGACTCAATTGTCTGCAATGGAGTAATCCCTCAGTTACACCGGTGTAAGGGAATGGAGATCCTATGAACACTTAGGTGCTTAACTTGGCTTATAGTATACATAATGTAAACATATTTTAAGTAGATGATTTGTTTGGGATTTGAAAGGAAAAGGAAAAAAATCCTGTTATGGAAGGTTAAGAGATGAATATTCAGTTGAGATAATAGAAGAAATATATATTCTGGGATAAAACTATGCATTTCATAACCTGTTGGTGTCATTTTTAATCATTAAGTAAATACGTATTCATTTTAATTTTAGTTTGTAACTGATTAACCTAAACAGCTCTTGATAACACACATTTTAGATGCATATTCTGCATATTAAAAATAGAAAATAATCAAATTCTGAAACTAGTTACTGCCAACATCCTAGGGCTCAGTCCTGCAAACACTTATGCACATAACTGTAAGCATGGAGTAGTTCTGCTGAAGCCAAAGTAACTACTCATGTACTTAAAGTTAAGCAAGTATGCAAGCGTTTGCAGGATTGGGCCTGTAGTTACTATTCAGAGATTACTAACTGAGATCCCAGTTCTGCAAACACTTGTGGGTGTTGTGTTTGCCACTACGTGTAATCTCAATTGAAGTCAATGGCAGTAGATAGATCAGGCTCTGAGAGGTTTAATTTACTTTTTTGGATCAGATGCTAAAAACACTCATAAGTGTAAGAGTTTGAGGACTAGGTCCTTTAAACAGCAACAATGATTTATGGGATAATTTTCACAAATTTATTCTTCTTTATTGCTAGTCAAAACTAACTTTGCATTGTGCACATACCACAAAACAATCTAAGCAGCTTTTCTTCTTAAATAAACGGGTACAATTCAAAACTGACATAAGCTCTACTATTTAAAATAAAAGAAAATTTGAATTAAAAATTGCTTTTGGACTTAAAGTGCATATGACAAGTTTCTCCCATAGCAAATTACCAACCCCGGAATATAGGGGTCTGTAACGGAAATGCTGACACAGCCTTATCTTATGCTGCTAGAATACATTTCAGTATAAAGGAGAGCAGATGCACATCGCAAAAGGGTAGCCCTCCATTTTAAATTTCATTCCCAATGTGATGATTTGGCATAAATTGGATCTGAATTACTAATTTTTTAAAAAATACTTGTGCTTTTAGAACATTTGGACCCTGTTTCCTAATGCACGTCCTTTATCAGACATTTTGTCTCACTTATTACATACAAATGAATCATCTCTAAGTCAAAAAATGGTGTGTTTGTGTGTGTGTGTGTGTGTGTGTAAGTAAAAAGGAAACGGCAAAAGGCATTGGTTTCTGAGAGAAGGTTACCATCTTTCTTAATCTCTGGATTATTTTTTCCTTTTAGGGCCTATTCCTATTCTTACTGAAGTCAATGGGAAAACTCCCATTGAAGTCAATGGCGCAGAATCAGGCTGTTGGTCATTCAAAGGCCTCTCCAGCCAACTTGTTACTGTTAACATCTCTATCATGAAAGCTGACCAAATGGGTTCATTACCACTAACTGCCAGTTTTAAAATTTACTCTCTCTTTTTTAAATTTTTAAATACAAACAACATTTACCACAAAAATATGAAGGGAAAAGCCATCACGGTTTTGTTTGCAAGTTATTACCTATTTGTATGACACAAAATCATTTACAGTCACAAACTGTACAGAATAGTTGATAGGGAACAACATATCTGTGGCTTAGAGTAAAAAAAGATTGCTTCGGTTGTAATTAAAATAATCATTGACAGGATATAAGACTTTAAAATCTATAAAGTATGATAATTTGGCTATGGAGACATTGTAATATGTCTAACACAGAAGTCTGGATAGTAGAAAGGTGAGTAGAATGAGCTAGAAAGGTAAGAGACCAACATGCAGAACTGTGCTAGTTCTTGCTCAGTATACTCTTCAGACTTCTCTCTACCGCTTCGTCTAATTCTTCTTCCAGCTCTTCCTTCTTGGACATAGCCAGTTTGGATTGGTAATCTCTTACTATTTGGTCTATATATGGTGCGCTTTGTGTCCCATGTAGCATCAATGTCCATTCCTTCAGTACTCCCCTCTGTGGCATGCTATCAACAAATCCAACTTCCAGAACCCAAGTGCCTCTGGGGTCTTCTCCCCAAGTGTGTGTTGTCATGAAAGGCCATTTGTCAAAACCCACCTTGGAGTCATCATCTCTTGGACGTCGGCTCAGTAAAATGGATTTAGTCCCCATAGGTGATGTCATGTTGATGTTGAGGTCCCCTCGCCTAGTAGAGTTCACGGTTATAACTGCTTGCACATGTTCTAGGTAGCGGACAAAGTTTTCTTTCCCCTCACAAGCATCAGTTGTAAGTGTTAGAACCAACTTGCCACTTGATGGTATTTTTCTGAGGGTTTAACAACAATAACATAGGTTAAAATGATATATACGATGAGGCACACCTTATTTTTCATTAAACATCTACATGTGTTTATACAAACACACAAAAATACTATAATAGAATTTGAAGAGCATGGATGAGCAGGGAGAATGGAACTCCTTAGACAGGCAGGAGTTGGAGGTTGTGCCATACATGATTTGAAGAATACAGTAAGTGCTCACGGATGACCTATTGCCTCACCAAGTTAACTATCACTTCATATGGCTCACCATTGTCATCTTCATATTTACTCATCACCATAAAACTGACTCTGGATTAAATACCATTATGAAACTCTTCAGTCATCTACATAATAAAATGGAAAGCAAGCCAAATCCAGAGATTTAAAGTGACCATGAGCACCAAATCCACATGGTACTTATTTTTAATATTTGCTAAAATCATTATTTTTCATATTATGTTATCTGTTCATTCCCATAGCCTCCTAATATTAAAGTATGTAACCGTTTCCTTCTTAACTCAAAACAATTTATTGAAAGAAAATGAAGGAGCCAAATCTAGATCGATAGGACTCAAGCTTTATAAATAAAATATTGACATTTTAAGGAGCAAGTCAGCACCTGATTTGAAAGTACTTTACAAAACAAACACAGAAAGAAGGAACATGTTAAGGAAGTACATGCTAATAGTTAAGAAATAGCAATGTCTATTAAAAATTATACATGGCTTTTTTTGCTTACTAGTATTTCTGGTTCTGGTTTAATTATATGTTATAGTCTCTAGAAAAACTGAGAGCAGCTGATCTTGTGAGACAACTACTATTAAAGGATGTCAGAAAGCATTTCTGGCTAGAATGACAGGAGGCCATTTCAGAATATTTCAGTACCATCAGATTCAAATCTGTATCCTTGCCCTAATCTGCACTCAAACCCAAACCATGAGCCCTATCTCTAACTTAGTCTGGATTATAACACACTTTTGTTTGCTCATTTATACTAAAAAATGGCTATATTTGACATTTGAAACACACACACACACACACACACACACACGGACACAACTATTTTGCCACATTCTCAATATGTCAAATCCTAAGGCCTTCATTCCTTAGTTATTATAACTCAGTTCTTATGTAGAGAAACCTCCAGTGAACTCAACAAAATTTGCCTGAATACGGTTGAAATAAAAACTAGGGACAAAATGTATGGCCAGCCTCTGCATGAGTGCAATTTACACTCTTTGGGTGAAATCTTAGCCCCACTTAAGTCAATGGGAGTTTTGCCATTGACTTTAGAGGAGCTAGGATTTCACATTTTGTGCCCGCAATTACACTCTTTGTGCTTGTGTGAGCAAAGCAATTGTTCCCCAATTTTCAACCCAAAAGGGGTAGGGATGAGGCAGAGTTGTGGTACACCCCTTTCAGGTGCTAGCCAATGGAGAGTGGTAGCAGTGAGTTCACTCCCCAGGTATTCCTGAGAACTCTGGGAGACACCGTACCTGAGAAAGCGACAATGTCAGTGAGGATTTATGTTGGTGCAGTGTGGCTCCACATTGCCACTAGCACATGCCTAATAGGCACTCCTGGGCCCTGAAAAATTACCTCAGGAATTGCCTCACAAATCATACTAACTACAGAGGTGGTGTAAAAAACCATGAATGCCTTTAACAGCAACATGCAGTGAACAATGTAAAACGTTGCCTCTGAGTGAGTGAAGCAGCTGAAAGATATAAGAATTACTTCAGTCATTACAAAAATCCTTTTGATGTAATTATCAAACTCTGTTTGCCTTCTGACCTGCCCAAAAATTCTTCTCCATGTCTAACTTCCATGCCCCCCGCATTATGCAATTGTTCATAATTCTATAGTGTTGCATGTGCCACTCTTTTAAGAAGTGCAACATTGGTCATGTTGGGATGAGGAAACAGAATTTCCCTTTTAAAAGTAACGTTTGCAATCAGAAAAATAAGGTTGATATTTTACTAAGTGCTATTGTGATACAGTGAGACTCAAAAGGGGCCTTTATAAGGGTTATTTTTATATGTTCAAAAAATTAATTTTCAAAATGCATAACAACAGGGTGACTATTAGGTAGAAATGCCACTCGGCAGGAACTCATGTCCATAGGAAAAGTGGCACTTAACATGGACTTTGAAAAGTTTTATTTTGTAAAGTTGGCTTAGCTTTTAAATGTTGCAATTCATGATTTTTCCCTTGGCAGCAAGAGCAACCCCAATGATAAGGTTGTTGATGCTTAGCAACCATTGAGACTCTGCAAGAGTCTCAATAGATCTCAAAGCGCTTTACAAAGGAAGTCAGGATCATTACCCCTGTCATAACTATAAAGGGAAGGGTAACAGCCCTCCTGTGTACAATACTATAAAATCTCTCCTGGCCAGAGACTCCAAAATCCTTTTACCTGTAAAGGGTTAAGAAGCTCAGGTAACCTGGCTGACACCTGACCCAAAGGACCAATAAGGGGACAAGATACTTTCAAATCTTGGTGGGGGGGGAAGGCTTTTGTTTGTGCTCTTTGTTTTGGGGGGAGTTCGCTCTTGGGACTAAGAGGGACCAGACATCAATCCAGGCTCTCCAAATCTTTCTGAACATATTTCAAACTTGTAAGTAAACAGCCAGGCAAGGCGTGTTAGTTTTATCTTTGTTTTCTCAACTTGTAAATGTACTTTTTGCTAGGGTGTTTACCTCTGTTTGCTGTAACTTTGAACCTAAGGCTAGAGGGGGGTCCTCTGGGCTCTTTAAGTTTGATTACCCTGTAAAGTTATTTCCCATCCTGATTTTACAGAGATGTTTTTTACTTTTTTCTTTAATTAAAAGCCTTCTTTTTAAGAACCTGATTGATTTTTCCTTATTTTTAGATCCAAGGGGGTTGGATCTTGATCCACCAGGAGTTGGTGGGAGAAAGGAGGGGGGATGGTTAATTTCTCCTTGTTTTAAGATCCAAGGGGTTTGGATCTGTATTCACCAGGGAATTGGTGAAGAGTCTCTCAAGCCTGCCCAGGGAAGGGAATTAGCACATTGGGAGTGATGGCAGCAGACCAGATCTAAGCTGATAGTTAAGCTTAGAAGTTTCATGTAGGCCCCCACATTTGTACCCTAAAGTTCAGAGTGGGGAAGCAGTCTTGACAACCCCCATTTTATAGATAGGGAAACTGAGGAACAAAGAAGCAAAGTAATTTGTCTAAGGTAATCTAGCAGACCAGTAGTAGAGCTGGGACTAAACCCCAGCTCCTCTGAATCCCCAGCAACTGCACTATCCACTAGGCCACACTGCCTTTCATAGAGCATTACTAATGGCTTTGGGCCAGATTCTGTTCCCCTTACACGCATGGAGTAGTACCTTACCAGGACTACTTGAGGAATAAGTAAATACTCAGTGTGCATAAAGGGAGCAGAATCTTGACCATTGTATGTATACATATTAATAATATAAAATGTTCAAAATAAAGGTATAATGCTATGAAGATTTTATCTTCCAAATCTGATTTGCCACACTGCATGCACCAGCTGTAGATGGGGAGGGAGGTTGATTTAAAAGTCACTTAGATGTGAAATATGTTAATCTGCCAGTAAAACTTGAAAAAACTTTCTTTGAACAGTTATAAATCAGCAATGATGCAGATGAAATCAATCAAGCTCAGGACACCTGGCTAGAAGTCGACACAACCTCCAGTGGTGTGGTGTCATTATTGAGGTCTTGTTGGCATCCATATTTCCTCCATTTTGAAGCCTAGAGAATCTCAAACTTTAAATACTGATGTCTTTTCGTCACATCACACACAATAGGCTGTAGATTCTTCCCCAGCCTGTTTCTGCTAATCAGCAGTGTTGCTATGGCACACTACGGTCTATCCTGTGCTCCTAAATATAGAAAACATTGCGGCAGCAATGCCCAACTACAAAAATAAAACAATTATCCATGGCTGAAGCAAAATGTCAGTTACACTCGTCATCCAAATAGAATCGCTGGAGATGGGCTGGATCCTCCTCATATGGGTTTTGTTTTTATTTTAAAACCCAAAGTATAAAGATGTTGCAAATCATGAATTTTATTATCCACATGAGAGGCATGTCGGATGTGTGGCATCAACACTGTAATATTAGACATTTATATAAAACACAATCAAATATTTTAGGTGCATACTGTGAATCAAATGTATGCTAGTATTTTCTGGCTTGAGTCTGTAACAGATTAGGGAGAGATTTTCAAGCACGGTTACCAGTAAGGTGCCTGACTCTCATTGAAATGGCTTATCATTTGTGCCTTTGAAACCTTCCCCTTAGAAAACCAGATCTTGGAATTTGTCCAAGCTGTGCTAGGCGTAGCTCAGGAGGATGTGAAAAGGTGGCTTCAAGCCACTTTTTGCCCCCCTTCCATCCCCCCCCTCCCCCAGTTCCGGGGCTGTTTGGCAAGTGGAGCAGCCACAAAAGGAACGTCTACACTGCAATAAAAGACCTGTGGCATGGCTGCGGGTGGCCCAGGTCAGCTGACTTGGACAGTCCGGGATCAGCTGTGGGGCTATACTATTGCAGTGTAGACGCCCGGGCTCTGAGACCCTACGAGGGGGGAGGGTCTCAGAGCCCCAGTCCAAGCCCAAATGTCTCCATGGCAGTTTTTAGTCCTGCAGCCCCAGCCCAAGTCAGCTGACCCAGACTGAGACTTGGTGCAATGGGTTTTTTTTATCACAGCGTAGATGTTTCCAAAAAGGCTTTCTTCTACCTGGGAATCCCTGGAAAGCAAATACATTCCAGCCATATCCCTTGTTCCCTGGATACCTCCACCGGGGCAAAGCACCTCTTTAAAAATACTTCAGCAGTAAAGAGCACCAACTTTCATTTATTTTGCCATCCCATCATGTCTTTCAGTTGGGGATCCTTTTTGATGTGATGACGTTAATCATTGCAAAATGACTGCATACTTCTATCTAATACATTTCAGTAGTGGTAATGTGACTGGGAAATTAAGAAAGGAGGAGACTATTAGGTACATACTGCGCTATTTTTTGCTGAATATGCTCACAAGATGTCTCTACAATTTTAACTTTTGGACACAGACAGACGTAACTGACTAACCTCTTTCATTTACCCCAGTATAATCCCAGTTTACTTTAAGGGTGCTGCATTAAAGTGATAGAGGCAGTGACGGTCAGAAATTTTTCAACACATTGCTTTTTTAATTAAAAAATGCTGAGTTATCAAAACCAAAACTTTTAATGAAATAGGGTTGGAATTGACAGATTTTCCCACTCAAAAAAAAAAAGTCAGAAAAAAGTTATTAAATGGAAAATTTCGTTTTCCAGTTTGAAACAAATTTTTGTTTAGAAATTTAAGCTAATACAACTGAAAAAGGTTAAAAAAGAAAAGAATGATGAAATCAAAAAAACCATTTTGAAATTATCAAAACAAAAAACATTTCAATTGACCCAAAATGGAAAATAAAAGGGTTTTCAGTATGCAAATATTGTTGATGTTTTGATTTTTCATCCTGCCCAGCTCTACTTGAGAGGAGATTTTGGCCCAATTTGTCTTTATAAATCATTCTGCATTTTAGTTATTCGGTCAAATCTGAACCATCCCTTGGCTTTGGTTTTGCAGAAACAAAATTTAATGGATGAGGTTTTGCAAAAGCAACTCACAGCCTTCCTGGCCTATCTTAGCTCTGTGCCATGGTGGTACATTGCTTTCTTCTCCTTTTTCTATAAAATAATAATGTCTTTAACAATGGCACTGAAAAGCCAAATTGAAAATATTATAGGCATAAATTGGCCATCATTAGGTTAGTATTTCAAATAATTAAATTGAACTTTAGCTGTTGTAGTCAATTAGTATTAATTGATTCACTTGTTGACTCATTCTACTTTGCACATGAAAGTAATCAGAAAATAATTTGCCTACCTAGCTGGCAATTAGAGATGTGGAGAACATAAAACAAACACAATTAAATGCTGTAATGTTCAAACTGAATCTTTGATACCTGTGAGTGATTGTTATAGTTTTCTGGCGTTAACATTATCCACTAGACTAGGAAATTGCCAAATTTAAATATATCACATTGTAACAGAATATACCTATGTGTTCACACCCACACACTATTGTAATAATCTTTTTACAAAGTATGCTTTGTAAAGTATCATTTGAAAACTCATGATTTGCTGGTCAGTATTGTCCTGATAAAATATGTGTGGTAACATTGTACGTGAAGCTATAAGATTCTCCTGTATGGTGTTATTAACACTTGTTTAAACCCCACAGCTCTGCCCAAACAGAAATTGGCAAACAGGTCTGTCCCAAACAAAGGAATATGGGCTCTACTTAATTTGCATTTAAGCAGTAAACAGAGTCATCAAGCAGGAAGGGATGAGAAAGGGAGTTCAAACATGTGAGTAAAAGCCAGCAGTGAACATCCTTCCACATAGCCTTTGTGGCCTGTGCCTAGCTGGTAATATTTTTTAAAGAGGGGGACTGACACTACAAAAAGGAGGGACAAATACTCCAAGGCACCTGTCTCTCCCTGCCAATTGCATTCACTGGATTCAAAGAGACAAAGGAAGCAGGTGTTATACTCTGCGGAGTTTGGTCAGTAATCTGCTGGAGCATATAGTGAGACATTTTGCTTGATTCTAGTACAGTTTGTTAAATTAGGCTTTAGCAAACATCTTATCTTTATTTTTCTTGTAACCATTTCTGACTTTTATGCCTCATTACTTGTACTCACTTAAAATCTATCTCTTTGTAGTTAATAAACTTGTTTTACTGTCTTAGCTAAACCAGTGTGTTTAAATTTAAGTGTCTGAATAACTATTTGAGATAATCAGGTGGCATATTATTCCTTTTAAGGAATGATAGCCTTAAAATATTTGTGCTGTCGAGGAGAGGGCTGGGCAGTATGGGACATACATTTCTGGGAGAAAATCTGATACTGAGGGTGTGTTGGGGTCACTGTTTCTGTGTGTGTTTGTCTGTGGTCACTTAAGTGCCTGAAAGGGAACAAATTCCCTAGACTGGAAAAAGAGCATTGTCTTCACTTACTCAGGTTCTTGTATTGATCCTCCAACGCAGTGGAATCTCTCTGGAACAGTCTTCCAGTCTTTTGCCATTTTAACCATTGCCCCAGCATCAAGGACTCCATAGCCAAACAAATGGTTAAATTCCAGACCAACACCATTTCTACGCCATTGATGGACTTCGTCATGAAGTTGGTTCCTTTTGGAGGTGAGCACTGTCAGATGCTGCATGTCTCTCCACGTCAAATCCAGGCTATGGAAGAATAACATAGAAAAGGTTATTTTGTGGTGTTTAGAAGAGGAATGAGAAAGTATGACATGTCCAAACTGTCTTCATTACATAAAACCTGCCTCAGAAAAATCCTCCATATCTTTTGGCCCAGAACAATCTCAAACCAAGATCTATTGACACAGTGCAGTGAAGAGGATCTGAGCACCATCACTGCCAGGAGGCATTGGAGGTGGATCAGTCATGTGCTTCAGATGGAAACTGATTCCATCACCAGAGTAGCAATAAGATGGACACCAGAAGGCAAGTGAAAACAAGGCCGCCCGAAAACAACATGGCGAAGTGCTGTGGAAGCTGAGCTGGAAAACCTGGGGCACAGCTGGGGAACCATTGAAAGACTTGCCAGAAACAGACAGGAGTGGAGGAGTTTCATTACTGCCCTAAATGCCAGAGGCGTATTAGGAACATGATGATGATGATGATGATGATGAAGAGGAGGATGGTTTTCTCTTTCCATAATAAGTTTGAAAGGACTGGTGTATTTGAACACTCCGTAAGGTAAATGCACTAAAAATAGAAGTGTAGACATTGTGGCTCAGGTTTTAGCTATTTTTAGCGTGCTAGCCCAAGTCTATTTGCTGAGACTGCCTACAATGGCATGTGGCCCATCGGCGACTGCCAGTAGCAAAAATTCCCAACTGCTGGAGACGGGACACTAGATGGAGAGGGCTCTGAGTTACTACTGAGAATTCTTTCCCAGGTATCTGCCTGGTAGGTCTTGTCCACCTGCTCAGGGTCTAACTGATGGCCATATTTGGGAATTTTCCACCAGGTCAGATTGGCAGAGATCCAGGGGGTTTTTCACCTTCCTCTGCAGCATGGGACATGGGTCACTTGCAGGTTTAAACTAGTGTAAATAGTGGATTCTCTATAACATGAGGTCTTTAAACCATGATTTGAGGACTTCAGTAACTCAGCCAGAGGTTAGGGGTCTATTACAGGAGTGGATGGGTGAGATTCTGTGGCCTGCAACGTGCAGGAGGTCAGACTAGATGATCATGATGGTCCCTTCTGACTGTAAAGCGTATGAGATTGGGAGGCTTGCTCCCAGCTGCAGTGTAGACATACTGTCTATGGTCAGAGTTCTAGGATTTTAAATCATAGAGACACCTATTAGTCCTCCAGAACTCCAAGAAAAGAGACCCTGTCTGGAGCACAGACCCCAGTCTGCTCACAGCTATAGAAATATGGCAAGTGCACAGGGCAGCATGATGGACACAGTGGTGCTGTGTAGGCAGTCATTCTAGCCATACCTCTACGTCCATGGGTGGGTGGGGAACTGTGTGCTAGCCAGGGTTTATATTGTCAGGGAGCAACTGGTGGTAGAGCAGAGGAAAACTCAAGAGGTGGGGGGAGTCCATGGGGACACAGCCAGAGGTGGGGACAGAGGAAACTGGAGGAGGGAAACAGGTGAGTCAGCTTGGGGAGGGGGCATCGGGGAGACAGACGGTGGAGTCGGAGAGAGACTATGAAGGGCATGTCAGCAGGCAGCCAGAGACAAAGCAGGTGGGGAGGGGAGGAAATATCTGTAAAAGGAATCAATATATGCAAATAAGGCAGTGCACATTATATACACGATGCAAATGAGGGCATTGCATTATTTACATAAACTCATCTAAGTTCCTGCACCCAGGGCTTGATTCAAAGCTCTTGAAGTTCAATAGGAGTCTTTCTATTTATTTCAATGGGCTTTGGATCTGGCTGTTCTAGCTTTAACAGCCCTGAACGTCAGCCTTACAGACAAGTAATGCAAAAAACAAAAATAAAAAAAAATCCCTCTTCTCCTAAACCTACTTAGCCTCCAGTGCCAATGCAAACACGCCAGCTGCCTCAGGTGCAGCTGCAGATGTTCCAGAATGACGTAGGGTACAGTTGCCATATAAATCCGTAGTAGCCTGCAAACATATCGAAAAAATGTGTAAGACTAGTTATTTCATTCTCCGTTGTGCTACAGACATGGAATAGCATGGAAGGCAATACTTGTTGATTACAGTAATGTTATACTTGTCACTAGGAACAGAATAATTACTGCCTTTTCAAACTACTAGATCACCTTTAAAATAGAATGGATAGATACACAGGGCAGGTGGGAACATGTGATTGGACAATGACAGTAAGAAGTAAACATTCATAGCGATATTATATTTCTATAAATGTCACAAAGCCCCTCCAGTCATCAACAGGATTTGAACCCAAGACTTTTAGCACCATAGTAGTTTTCTACTGCTTGAGTTACAGGAGTAGCTCCAATAGCAGGCAGTAGTATGGGTGCTATCATCTATAAGGACTAGCCACTAGAGGGAAATGTGACACAGTCTGCATTGCACAGTGATAGTCATGTATGTAATGTAGATCACTTCATGCATACAACTGACCCAATGAAATAAGTCAATATTTTCAAACTCATACAACAGATCTAGGACAGTCCAGATTGTCTCTATACTCAGAACATGAAATAACTGGAAAATGTGTAGTATCTGTTGACAAACATTGACCTTTTTATTAAGCCTGGCCCCTTTTAAGTATCAGACCCCACCCTGGATGATCTGAAGACTATTAAAGTAAGAGAATCCCCACCACACACTAGCATGCTAGGAGGAGCATGCTGTACCTTTCCAAGAGGTGGCATAGTGGAAACATTCCTAGTGTACACCTGGAACTGTGAGGGATTGTACCCCTAGGGTGTGAAGCTCCACTCTGCCCTCAACATGGGCCTGAACCTATCAGGTATAACCTGACACCTAATTTGTCATCTTTGGAGCAGGCTCCATCTTCTGTTTTGTACAGCACCTCACACAATGGGCTCCTGGTCCATGTCTGGGGCTCCTAGGTGTTACTACAATGCTAATAATAAAAATAGATCACTGTTGAATTAAACAGTGGGAATTTGTGATGCAAATGTCAAGGTTGTTTATTTAGAGTTTTACACACATTAAAAAGGAGCTTTAATCCTTTGCTCTAGAGGCTTCTTAAGCTATTAAATAAACAACCATTTCTGTAACCACACTCCTAGACCAACCTCTCAAGAAAAACACTAAACAGACTGGCAAGGAGCGAGAATATGCAGAAACCACCCAGGAAGCTTGACAATATTCCATATTTCACTACTACTTTGCCCTGAACTTGTTTCGTTATCAACCTTATTCTGCCAAACATACACAGGGTTACAGACAAATTGGCAATGACTATATTAGCCTAAAATATGCTCAAATTGGAGGTGATGTGTTATGCTGGGGATTTCAACTCTTCGTTATCATGCAATTACACAAAGAAAGTCTGCCTGGGAATTAAAAATTCTGAGGACATATGAATAAATAAGCCCCAGCTTCACTTTCCAAGTTGTATTCTGATAACTAGGGAACACCACCTACATGCAGCCATAAAACATAGACGCTCATTGCTGCTTTCAATATCGACCTCCCATCTCATCAGCTGACAGTTTGGGCATTGTCAGGTATTGTGAATGAGAAAATATTAGTTTTAACAAAGGAACATCTGCTGCTCCTAAGCAGAAAATGATGCGTACAGACGTGTGTGAGTGTAGGGAGCAGGACAACAGCACAATAATATCTGCACTCACCACACCAGCTTCGGGATTTCTCTTCCTCCCATTGCTGAACGTGGAGGCCAAGGTCGAAGAGCAGCTTTCATCGTACAGAGCTGTCCGGCCATCATTAATAGCAGAATTGATGGAGATAGTCCACATGCTTGATGCGTAGCCGTCACAGTTACAATCATCATAGCTGCCTCCATCTCCAGAGGCCCAGACGTAGATGCTGCCCTTGCCGCCACGGCCCTGTGGAAAAGAAATTGAGTCTGTCAGGTTAAATTATGCATTCAAACATGAAGCAAGGCATCCATCTGTCAAGGAGAGAACAGGCCCTAGATAAATGTACATCAGTAGCAAGCTGAAAGTGCATGGACTGCTGCAGACTTTAAAAATCCAGTTAACCGTTAATCACAGCCTGTTCTGCAATCTTTTATGTGCAGAGTGTTCTCATTTATCATTTTGTTTACTTGGAACACCAAAGGTTTCTGTGCTAAGACATTTTATGGATTCATTAGAACCTGGAGTTGATATCAGGCACTAAGCACTATGGGGACATAAGAATACAAGAACGGCCATACTGGGTAAAACCAAAGGTCCACCTAGTCCCAGTATCCTGTCTTCCAACAATGGCCAATGCCAGGTGCCCCAGAGGGAATGAACAGAGCAGGTAATCATCAAGTGATCCATCCCCTGTCACCTATTCCCAGCTTCTGGCAAACAGAGGCTAGGGACACCATCCCTGCCCATCCTGGCTAACAGCCATTGATGGACCTATCCTCCATGAATTTATCTAGTTCTTTTTTGAACCCTGTTATAGTCTTCACAACATCCTCTGGCAAGGAGTTCCACAGGTTGTCTGTGCATTGTGTGAAAAAATATTTCCTTTTGTTTGTTTTAATATTGCTGCCTATTAATTTCATTTGGTGACCCCTAATTCTTCTCTTATGAGAAGGAGTAAATAACATTTCCTTAGTTACTTTCCCCACACCAGTCATGATTTTATAGATCTCTTCGTTATCTCTTTTTCAAGCTGAAAAGTCCCAATCTTATTAATCTTTCCTCATATGGCAGCCGCTCCATGCCCTAATAATTTTTGTTTCCATTTTCCTGACCTTTTCCAATTCCAATATATCTTTTTTCAGATGGGGCGACCACAGTACACACAGTATTCAAGATGTGGGCATACCATGGATTTATATAGAGGCAATATGATATTTTCTGTCTTCTTATCTATCCCTTTCTTAATGATTTCCAACATTCTGTTCACTTTTTTGACGGCCGCTGCACATTGAGTGGATGTTTTCAGAGAACTATCCACAAAGCCTCTAAGATCTCTTTCTTGAGTGGTAACAGATAATTTAGACCCCATCATTTTGTATGTATAGTTGGGATTATGTTTTCCAATCTGCATTACTTTGCATTTATCAACATTGAATTTCATCTGCCATTTTGTTGCCCAGTCATCCAGTTTTGTGAGATCCTTTTGTAGCTCTCTTCAGTCTGCCTGAGACTTAACTATCTTGAGTAGTTTTGTATCATCTGCAAATTTTGCCACCTCACTGTTTACCACTTTTTCCAGATCATTAAAATGGATATACTATTCATCTAACTGACCAGGTTTATAAGGTACACTTAAGGTCTGAGTGTGGCTAGAAAACCATGCAAAACTGTTACCACTTTCTTTTCTCAACAGATTGGCTCCCTGTTTTTTTTTTTACTCATGTCTATTTGTTTTACTGACCAAACTAGCTTGAATTACTGTTAGCGCTGTAGATCCAACACCGTTATGAGAGCAACTGAATCATCAACAAAAGAAAGCACCTCCCAACTCCCCTTATGAAGCTGGTATTGGCTGGAGAGATCTAAGCCAAGAGGGAGACATGATGGATAGAACCCTCTCAGTAGCTAAAGGAAAAGAGAGCAGTATCCTCCCACCTACTCCATGCAACCAGGAAGAGGGAGGGGTTATTTCAGCACTTTACCCCGAGAAAAGCGGGGTGAGGGCTGGATAGAGAAATGTTTTGATTGAGAGTCTTGAAACCTTGGATGAAATCCTGGCTACATTGAAGTCAATAACAAAATTCTCATTAACGTCACTGAACATTTTACCCTTTGAGTTTTAATCTTAATCCCCTGCCCCCATTTATTTCTGATAACATAAAAGGGAGTAAGAACACAGCTTAATGTCTAGCTCTCAGGTATGTCTGCAGTGCTGAAGGTTAGGAAAACGACCTTCTGGCTAGTTAATGAGCAAATGTGATCTGGAAGTCATGGAGCACATGAATACAGCACCCTACAATGTCATTTTAATAGGGTATGTTCTCTGACTGTACTTTATATCAAATCCCATTTCACAGCAGTGCCTCATATCTTTTATCACAACACAGTGGACGATGCAACTTCATTATTTTTAAACGAGTTAGCAAGTAGCATTATAATTCGCTGATATCACAGAGGGATTTCAGCCATTAGGTTGTATTTCTTCTCTGGAGAAGAACTCTTGTAATAAAGATTATGGCACTGGATAGCTTATTTAAATCAGCCTAAGAGTACCCATATAGACTCGAGGTCAGTCATTTTAGATATACGTGATTGGATATACTGTTGTAAAAATTTATGTTGTAAGAACAAAAGCTAAGGAACATGGGCTTGTATCTGTCCAACAAGTGATTCTTTAAAAGCAAAGCATTAAAATAAGAAAAAGAATGCCTTTTTTCTTCCATTTTAAAATACCCCATTTGACCTGAAACCCCCAGCTGGTGCTAAGGTAGCTGTAGATTTGGGGAAAAGGGGAAACAGGGACCCAGTATCCTAAAGCAAGTGCTTGCCAGAAGGCAATGCTTCCCCTCTGTGGTAGATTATCTTTGTTAATACCCCAAAACTATTCCCAATGATGGCATTGAGATGAGGCCTTTTGGTCTTAGCAGTATTAGTATAAAGAACACCTTCCTTCTTAATTCGCAGGACTGCACTTTTAATTGGATAAGAATAGTGGTGTTATACTTTAGCCAATTTGCTAACTCCGGAGATGGAAGAACAAGTGAGGCTAAGCAGTGTTTTTGTACTAGGACTAGAAGATAGCAGTCACTAATCTCCATGGCTCCTTGTTAACTTTCCTATATTTAAATACATCCTTCATTGGGATAGTTAACAAGGGATTTTTGTATCACATTAGCAAAATTTTGTGAAACATTAATACTGTGTAGAAGAATAAATCACATAAATAAAATAAACAAGGTGATAAGCAGAGTCTAAGGCTATAGAGAGCTGGTTGGGACAGGTTCCTAAAAATAATTCATTCATATAAAATATTAAATGCCCTGAGTTATCATCTTCTAGAAACAAGTAAACAATTTTTAGAATTCAAAAAAAGTTTGTTTAACTCCCTCGTCACATTCTCCTCAATTCTCTTACATTTTTTTCACTTCTCTATTCTAGCCAGGACTGGAAACAGAAGTGCACAAACATCATGGGAAAGGCTTTAATAGCCCAAATGAAGGACTGGAAATCTCCTCAGAAATCCTGTTCTTTTGAGATTTGCACCCGAATGTGGCAGATTTCAGAGGTTCGGACAATTTGCCAGGGGAAACTTTTGGTTGATTACTTGAATATTTCCAGTTCTCCTCTTATTAGTGAAGATACAAAAGCTGATCAAAACTTGCATAATAAAACCTGGAAACAGGAAAACTGGGGGAAATTTATCCAGTCTGGGGCTTAATTAGAAATCTGTCTAATGCTGAGGGCCTCCTTTTGAAGTCCAGACTCTCACATGTCACACATGAATATACTCACACTAATCCCATTAATGCTAACGGTAAGTGTTACTCAACATGAGGAAATGTTGCAGAATCAGGCCATGAACTTACAGGAGTAAGTAAATGCTGAACATAACCGAGATACCAGAGGGAGCTTGGAGAAAGACACATGAGGAGAAGAGAAAAGAACAAGGAGACAGTGGAGCTGTTACATTTTTGTATGTTTGTTTCACTCAGATTCCTGTTCGTTTCCCCAGAAAATACAGCTCGGAGTCTAACTTCCAGATTTGTTGCTCTTTTGAATCCAAAACTCGAATTGCGAGTTGAGGGTGAATCAGTGTGGATTTGGCACGAGTATAACGGAAGTCTAAAAGACACTGTTCATTCCAAGTATACTGAAATGCAATACAGGGGCATGTACAAAACATGGAATGTTGTCAGTGGCTACTGTACTATTTTAAAACAATATCTAGCTGAAGAAACCAACAAGTTGCCTATTTGTAATCTTCTGTATACAATACCAGTTAAAATAGGCATGACTTGCCCACTGGGTAACTATGTTTTCCATTTTAACTGTTGCCTTGTAGAGCTCATACTTTCAGAGAACTCCCTTTACTGTTGTCTAGCTAGCTAGACTGTTGGGTAACACTGCAGGCTAATTATTGAAATATCTCCTTAAATAAAACTCGAGATGTCTCTTTATTACTATTAACACTGTGTGTACTGCAGTAGTGTCTAGGGACCCCAGTCATGGAGTAGGACCCCATTGTACTAAGCGCTGTAGAAACACAGAACAAAAGGATGGCCCCTCCTCCCAACAGCTTACAATCCAAATATAAGGCCAGGTCTACACTATAAACCAGGGGTGGCCAAACTTACTGGCGCTCCAAGCCACATACGACAATCTTCAGAAGTTCGAGAGCCGGAGCACACCTGCTAGGAGCTCGGGCTTGGGGCTTCAGCCCCACTCCTGCTGAAGCCCCGAACTCCAGCAGGTGCGCCTCGTAGGGCTGAAGCCCCGAGACCCTTCTCCCCACTGGAGAGAAGCTCCTACCCCACTACCCCTCTGCAAGGCAGAGGTCCCGAGCTCCTCCCCTCACCCCGTCTGGTAGGTGGAGAATATGGGGCCAGAGGGGGCTTGTGAGCAGCACTTTCATGGTAAAAGAGCTGCATGTGGCTCGCAAGTCACAATTTGGCCACCCCGATATAAACTTACATTGGTATAACTATGTCTGTCAGGGGTGTGAAAAATCCACACCCGTGAGCGACACAGTTATACCAACCTAGCTCCCGGTGTAGATATCACTTCTCCCATCAATACAGCTACCACCACTCATGGAGGTGGATTAACTATGCCACTGCAGCGTTTTAAGTGAAGACCTGCCCTAAGAGACAACTGGTGGATACAGACAGATGGGGATGTACAAGGAAACAATGCGACAATACTAGTCTCAGCACACCAACTGCCTCACTTTGTCAAGTATTTTTTAGAATCCATGGCAAAAGAGAATTTTAAGAAGGGACTTGAAGGACAACATGATGGTTTCAAAAGTTCACAGGCAATTTCTCCCAGGTGTGAGAGGCAGTATGGAGGGAAAATGTGAAGGTTCATCTTTGAAAAATGATCATGGAGTTGGAAATTGTTTTCTGTCAAGAAACAGAATTTGTCATTGGGTTTTCTTTTTCCTTTTCATGTTATAACTGTTAGTACAGATATTTTTTTCTTTCTTCCCCTTGAAAGAGAGGAAATATTTTGGAATCTCCTGTATAATTTAATAGTAATTTTTGTCCCTGCCATAGAGTTAGGTAGGATGGTTTAAAAAAAAAAGAGAATTATATCATTCATTATCAAACTCTATAGCTTTTGGAGTCCTTTCTATAGGCCCTTATGACATTTCTATAGGACTATATTGGTTTCATTCCTGTTGAATTCCATACTGCTTTCCCATAAGCGAAAGCACATTTCTTTCTCTCCTAGTGTTGTAGTTAAGGTTAATGCTTTTATATTGAATCCTATAAACATTTAAATAAGAATAAATACTAACCATGTCTTTAAATAACAACTGTTAATTACATTCAAAGGGGGTGTAATGTTACCCATGAGACAATGTGGCTGGAACACATTGCCCTGCCCAAATGCTTTTTACCAGATTGGTCTGTGCAAGTGACACATCAAACATCTTCCTGTCACTCCTCAGACCAATGTCTGAATCCTCCGGTCCTACATGCGAAGAGCAATCTAGAATCCTGCATCCATCTGGAATAGTGACATGTCTTTATATATCAGGTCCTGTTTGGTGCTGGCTAGCTGAATGGCCTGGATTGCCAGGTCTCTCTTACTAGGGTTGTAGGTTAGTCCTAATCCCCGTCCCTGTATTGAAACCTTTTCACTAGAGCTTCAGATTTGGATCATGCCTCTCTTAACAAGAGCTTTTGTCTCTTGAGTGATCAGTTTCTAGATTGGATTAGAATCCACAATATATACAACATTTTATATCAAGAATTATACAGCCTAATGTAAGGCGTATGTGAGTATGGTTTCCTGTTACAGCCTCGAGTTATGTACTTCGTGCGATATTCAAGGAAATCCATCACTGCATCCTTTAGAAAGGACTCACCCATAGCCCTTACTTTGATTGCTCTCTTGAATTATTTATACATTAATTCAGTTAACAACAGGATTTATCCTTCCTCCAGGCACATTCCTGCAAGTATTTCATATATGCAATGCTCTTTGACCAGACAGGGTGTCCTGCCTATGGAGTCTGAAGGCACAGGCCATATCTTATTGAATCACAACAGGTGGCTCAGACTTCTCTGCCCACTGAAAGCTCTTATTTGGAGTGTTAATATAATCGTTAATAATTGTTACTATTTATTAATTGATGTTTTTTTTTTCATTAAACTAATAAATAATGAACTTAATGGTCAAGCCATTTTCCATATCTAAAAAAGGCATTCATATAGACGAAAACAAAGCTCAATTTAATTCATATGTAAACAAACACAACTCCTGAAAGATCTGTTTATATCTTCAATCGGGTAGGTCATGTGTAATATAAAAATGGATGAGTTGGTTTAGATAAAATATGAATGGAACTGAATTTTAGGCCAAAGCCTGTATCAAGCCTCTGAGGTTCAGAAGAGTTCAGATACTGTTTGCTCCCAATAACTGTTCATCTCCATATGCCAGTGCTCTGCTCAGCTGTTGTAAATTGGCATAGCTACATTAAACCACACTGATGATGTGTATTCTTCACATAGTCCCACTTACTTCGGTGGGACCCCTTGTGGACTCTGGTGGTGTTTAATGTGAGCTAGGATATTTGAGTCTGGCCTTACATTTTTGCAGGTAGTTTGCACAGTTCTATTATTAATTACATTTGTAAAATTCATAACATTGATATTTCAAAAGTAATCCCTCATCGGTGGTTTTGAAACACCTTAGATTATTAAAAGAGAATGGATTTTAAACATCTCATTTAATTTCCACCACTGAAAGTATTAAATTTTTTCCCAATCAAATCATACTGTGAATATAGGCCTGTCCGTTTCATTTTTGCATGCTCATGCATTACTTGAGTGTTGTTTTTTTGTTTCAGTGAAGGGAAATAGCTCCACTCCAATGTTTTCACTTAAAAAAAAGTGCAGGAAATTAATGAAAATATTTTGCATTACAAACCGAATAGAATCAAAACGGAGTTGGCCCTGTGCCTTTAAACCAATAATTTAAATCTAAAAGGTGAAACATGTAAATCAAGGACCCTATCTACATTACAAAAGTTACTATGTTGGGGCACTGTGTTGCAACATGGTAACATTCTCTCCCTGTTCTAGCAGTAGCTGGGTCTTGTCTTTGTGGAGAAGAAAAGAGTTCAACTGCCCAAACACTGATGTCAGTTTTACCAGTGGTAATTAAATCGAGTAACATCAGATTTACAACACTGTAACAGAGCATGGAATTTGACCTCAGAGATGCAGCACAGTTCTGAAAGGTTACAATAAAGTTTTATCTTAACTTACACAAACAAGACAAAACCCACAATTACAACCCGTAGCTTTGACACTATAAGTGTACAGTACATTGGTCCTAAATTTAAAAGAGAATTAACAAGACTTCCTTTGAAAAAGAGCTAATACACAAGATTGCCACGTCTCAAACTAATGTTTTGATGTCCATTAAACTACTGACTTGAGTAGATGGTAGTAGGAATAGCTTAATTTGATAATGTTTTGCTCTCAGTCTTCACCTTCCAACAAAAGAAGTGCAATTTCCATAGCTCTGGATGGGGGAAAATGAGAAATAATTTCTTGCATTTTTAATATTCTCACAGCTTCTTTCACTGGAAAACCCAATTACAATGACGTGATTAGCTTATAAATTCTTACTATTTCTCCCCTGGCAATTTCTATTCTCACAGCATTTTATTAGGTAAAACTACATTAGGGGGTCAATATAATATTCATCAGTAGTGGAGGAATAGATAACATATTGTATAGTCTGGTTGAGCAGGCCAAAGCTAAATAAATTATTTCAAGCCATGAACTATCCTTTAGCACACAATAATATAAAAAAGCCTACATGATAAAAATGCAATAGGCAGAGACCAGCTGTTCTGATTACTTTTTTCAGTCTCTTAAATTCAAACAGCTGAAGCTGGAAGACTGAAGCAGAAAGAAAAAAGCAGCCTATTGGACACACTTATAAAATGGGGACATATCATAAAACTTCTAGATTGCAACTATGACCTATATTTTGGGCTAGAATCAGCCCTAGTTCAGATGACTTTGCCTGGGTGCAATGTCCAGAAGGGTTGTGCTATGCCAAGCGTCCCATCTGGCCCACCCCCAGCCAGTACAGCCCCAAAAGTAGGCAAGAACTGGCCCAAAAGGGAGCATCTCATCTTGCAAGACATCTAGTCAACCATGACCTTTATATACCTATCTAGCCATCCATGATATCCATCCATGATATCTGCCACTCAATGCCGTGTCTAGGTGTGGTGGCTTGTGCTGATCACGCCTCCTTCCGTATGAGCTCCTAATAGGTCAGCTGATCAAGCTTGAATCTATTGGACTGATCTTTAATTCCATCCCCCTTTTCTTTTTCTGTGCTCCATATTTGTGTTAGTATTTATCCCTCAGTTTGGGATGAAATCCTGCCCTAACTCACCAAAGAGATGGGTGTGCTCATGCCTACATGTCCACGTGTGCACAGTAGCATGTAGAGCTGAGGGCTGAGGACCCCTTTTGCTGATGCAGGTTAAGAAAGCTCAGTAGGCAACATGCTCAGCTATGCATCTTACTGCAGATCAAAGAGAGGCAGCACAGGTCCTTTCTCACTAAACCCCAGCTTCTGCTGCTGATCACAGATGTGGGTAGGAAGGCTAGAGGTCTGCACTGCAAGCCAGATGGCAATGTCCCTCGTAGCATTGGGAGAGAAAGTGTATTAGCCTGGTTCCTTTTTTAGTGCTCAAGCGAGTGCCAAGGAGTGTAACATGTCTTGCTCCTGGCGGGGACGTTTGGGGAGACGAAGCTCCCTGTGTATCTTTCCCTCCAGCCCAAAGTACTTGTGCACGACGGGACAGAATTTTGCCCTTACTCTGTTGTGGTCTTTTATTTAGGCATGTAGGAATTGCCAGACTGGATCAGACCCATCTTCCGACTAGTCCAATGTCCCTTTGCAGACAGTGGCCAGCAGCAGATGCTTCAGAGGAAAGTGAAAGAACCCCACAGTAGGCAGCTATGTGATAATCTGTCCACCCCCCACCCCCAAACCCCACAGAGTTCATCCTGGTTTCTCATGGTTAGAGATGACTTAAACCTTGAAATCTTGCTTCCCCTCCAATCATGCTGTACCTGTTTTGCAAAAAGGTGTTTCCTAGATAGTGTAATTTACATCATGCTCTATGTTCTCACCTGTTTATTTGTGTAAAACGCATGCTTGTACTAATTGTCAGATTTTTCTGAGGTTTAAATGTATGAAATTTAATCAAATTTTTATTCTATATATTCTGCTAACTCAAGAATTAGTATATTTAATATTTATTATATTATTTACCTTTCTGCTGATAGTAATGACAGTCGGTGAACTGGTCCTACAAACCTACTGATTTCTAGTAAGTCATAGACTCATAGACTTTAAGGTCAGAAGGGACCATTATGGTCATCTAGTCTGACCTCCCGCATGATGCAGGCCACATAAGCTGACCCACCCACTTTCCCTTAACTCAGCTGTTGAAGTCTCCAGATCGTGATTTAAAGACTTCAAGTCGCAGAGAATCCTCCAGCTTGCGACTCCTGCCCCATGCTGCGGAGGAAGGCGAAAAACCTCCAGGGCCTCTGCCAATCTATCTGGAGGAAAACTCCTTCCCGACCCCAAATATGGCGATCAGTAGAACCCCGAGCATATAGGCAAGATTCTCCAGCCGGATTCTCTAAGTGCCACCAACTCCCATGAAGAACAGCCTACCAGAGTGCAATAGAGAACAGGGAGGGCACAGATTCATTCTACACAACAGCCCAGATCCATTTACACTAGCATTATTGTTATTATTCTTTGATATTTGTATTACAATAGCAACTAAGAAACCCACTCAGGATCACGGTCTCATTGTGCTAGGCAAAACAAATAATAAAAAGCTGTCCTGCCCCCAAACGCTTACAATCTGAGAGACAGATTCTGCCACCCTTTCTTATGCTGAATAGTACCTTACTTGTGGAGTAAAGTGCTTCTTGGTGTGAGTAAAGCTATAGGAATCTATCCCTTGATTACAACAGGATGTAAGAATGAGTGTAACAAACAATCAGAAGGGGTAAGGCCAAGCGAAACAACAAGCGTGTGTGTACACATGTTAACACAGCAGTTTTGAGTCACTTCTTTCCTAACCATCAGATAAAAGTAACAAAAAATGAGATAAGTGTGAGAGATCTCTGCCATTATCCCAATCTAGCCATTATCAGGTGACATTTTACTGCAGAGATCACAGCGGAAGGAGGTGTGGAGGAAGGATTTTAAGGAGGATATGGCAGCATGTGCTGGGGAATTCTCATGAATATCTTTCCCCTTGAATTTATTTCCAAGTTGCAGTGGCAACAGGATGAATATGACTCGTGCTTATCAATTTACTTAATTTCATATTCCTAATGAAAAAAAACCCCACATTACACTCCATATCACTCCCAATTATTGTCATTTATTGCATCAGAGACAAGGATATTAAACTTGCTGTGCGCAGGGATTCTGTTATCTTAAGTTTCCTTCCAGGACATTGCAAGTATCATTTTCAGTTTAATAGCACATTTAAATTCTTGACATGTCCCTGACTCACTGCCAACATTTCAGCTCTCATCATTTATTTATGAGTTACTATCCTAGTGTCTGAGAATCATGCCCTGGACTGCAAAAAAAGAATCCACATGTTTATTCATCTTTGAGTATATAAAAGACATATGACTTTGCTTTTTGATCAGTATTGTACCATTCTGAAAATAATCATAAATTAGATTTGTATTTATACCTTCGATATAGATTTCAGATTGTAGGTGAAAGAAAGAAAGAAAGAAAGAACGAACGAACTTCAGGCCTGATATTGAAATGTATTTAAGCATCTAGAATGCAGTAAGGCACCTAGAGGGATTTTCAAAACATCTAAGCAAGTTAGGCCCTTAACACCCATTGCAATCTTGTAAAGATGCCTAAATACCCTTTGAAAATCTGGCCCTCGGAGCAAACAAAAAAAAACAACAACCCCCCCCCCCTCCCAAACAAACAAACCAAAAAGTCCTATATTAATGCAACATTACAACGAAGAATGGGACGGCACAAAAGTCAGGCTATGCAAAGCTATGGTTCTCAGCGCAAATATAGGCCCCAGTCCACAGAAGCAGTCAAGGAGAGCAGAGCACGGTTGAGAGCTGTGTGCATAAGTGGCTTTAAACTTCCTTTGTGCTCCACTGATCATACTGCTGGCTGTGTGCTACAGCTACACTGCTGCCCCAGAGCAAGAAGGATCTCAGCCGTCAGGCTGCTCTAATTGATGCCAGCCTCCAATTGCCCCTGGAGCCAATATGGCAACTGGAGACCACTGAAGCACACAGAAGTCCTGACCATATCCCCCTTTCCCCAGTCACGGTCTCTATGCTGCAAAAGATGATCCTATACTGGCTCTATGACATCAAATGATCCAGCCTACACTGGGATGATCTTCCCAGAGCAGCAGCGGAGCAGCGCCTGAATGCAGTTGAGGATCAGGGTTATAATTTGCCCCATTGAGCATGAATAGGATTACACATGATGGTGCTATATTACACCCACGGGATCAGGAACCTCAAATGTCCTAACTTGGGTGCATTTATACTTATTGTTGCCTTACTGTACCTTTTTACAATGAATTTCCCTAATACTTTGCTCACACATTGATCAGCACTTCTCTGAAACTGTGCACCTCAGAGCACTGAGTGGACAATCACACATCAGGCATGCAGGCGAGACAGTTTGCTAATGCCTATCATTTGGATTTCAAACCAAATTTCTCTGGGCCTGATCCAAAGACCACTAATGCCACAAGAATGTTCCCAATAGCTTCAATCTGTCTAAAGTACTTACCTGGCTCCCATCACTGCAGTATCTGAGTGCCTCACAGACTATAATGTATTTATCCTCAAGGTACCCTGTGAGGTAGGGAAGTATTGTTATCCTCACTTACAGATTGGGACCTGAGACACAGAGGGTATGTCTACACTGCAAAGTAAGCTAGGGTTGGAACTCAGGCTCAAGCCTAACCCCCTTTCCATCTACACATAAATCATGCTAACCCCGGGGTCAGACCCAGGGTCTCAGGAGTGGAAGATCCAAGCCTGAGTCAAGTCAGGACTCAGGGTTCAAGCTCTATTGCTGTGCAGTGCATACACAGCCCCACTGGACTCGTGCTCTGGGAGTCCACGAAAAGTATCCCACAATCCCACAAGCTGACTTTCTTTCTCCTCTGGACAGAGAAGTTTGGTGGACAGTCAAGTTTTCCCATACTGCACCATGAACAAAGGGCTAGAGAGGCCACATTTTGGGAGGGCGTTAGGGATATGGGAAGTCTGGGATATGGGCAGTTGCACTCAGGCCCACATAATGCAGTTTAGATGCTGCTGCCCCAGGTTGGGACCCAGGGTTCAACAATTCCTAACCGGAGGTTACAAAGGAGTGTAGACGCTTGAGTCCTAGGTTAACAACTACCTTGAGTTCTAGTAACCCTGGGCTTACTTTGCAGTGTAGACATACCCTCAGGGGCTAAGGGACTTACCCAGCATCACAAAGAGAACCTGTGGTAGTGCAGGGAACTGATGCTAAGCCTCCCAGTTCCCAGGCTAGCACCCTAGCCCGAATCATCCTGCTGTGGGCTTTGAAGAATGCCCTATGCACATAGGGAGCTGGAAGTTTTAAAAAGAAGCTTCATAGAGCATATGAACTTGAAATTTGCTGATAGGATGCCCGGCAGCAGCAAACATGTTGGGTTCCTTCTAATATCATGAGTGCCTTAGGACTCAGTCCTCCACTACTTTCAAGCAAAGCTGTATAAGCAGCACAAAGTGAAGCAGATTGGAGAATACAGCTATATGCCTCCCCTTTCTGTAAAGGCCCAGTGCCACAGTGTTTACTTACCCTTTGGGCTGAAATTCCTCATGCTTCTTGGAGCTCAGCGGTGATCGCTTTCGGTGATGTGGAATTTACTGAAATTCTATTTGCCTTGTTGGAGAATAGCTTTAATTCACCTCCAGAATAATTACTGCATTTGCTATTACTTGAGGACTGTCATACTTCACAGTGAAGCAGCCGGGAGCAAATGCAGTTCTCTGGCAGGTATGACTCTGACACAGTGAGGACACTACCAAAGTAACCTGGGAGTACAATCACTGAAATAGGAAAAGGTAACTGAAGCCCAGCTTTGCACACTTAACTCAGCAAAACTTGTTTTAAATGTCATGTCAATGCACAACAAATAGCCGGTTAATATAGAATGGTCCACCCCAAGCCCTAGCCATCCAAATGTTTTCTTGCCAAGAAAGCATTTGCAATACACATGAATACTGTCTTGCCCTGGAGGGGTCTATCTTTCGCACTGTAATAAGACAGAAAGAAACTGAGGGTGTTAATGCACTTAATGAAGTAGCTTTCGCCAAAGAAATACAGAGTTCTGCTTTTCACCTTCCTCAGCCCCCTTCCCAAACATCAATTTGCACCAGTCTGATTTAAAGAGGTGAAAATGGAATGTATGTACCACAGCAGAGAGAAAGAACTGAGGGTCAAACAATAAACTTTGCATTCACAAAAACATTCTCCTTGCCTGCATGTTCAGTATCACAGACTCTGCAGCACAAGAGCTTAGTGCAGTGGAGGGTCACCTGCGGCTCGCGGGCCGCACACGGCCCATCAGGGTAATCCGCTGGCGGGCCGCAGGACAGTTTGTTTACATTGACTGTCCACAGGCACAGCCGCCCGCAGCTCCCAGTGGCCGCAGTTTGCCGTTCCCAGCCAATGGGAGCTGCGGGAAGCCAGGGGCTGCAGGGACGTGCTGTTGAGCCTGATCCACAGCCTGCCACAGGACGGGTATCGTTACAAGACTCACTCTATGATCCTGGCTGGGAGCCTGCTGCTGGCTGCAGTCAGTCCCACGCTGGATTCGGGTGCTAGCAGCATTCCATCCCAGCTCACCAGGTCATTATGTAGCACAGTAGGCTCTGTGCTGGGCACAGTGCCCAGGACCTGGTCAAAGTCATCCTAAAATGGGCATGTTGCTGGCGAGTTGCCCTTGGTGCAATTTTTATCCTGGGTCTTCCTGTATTTGCTTTTCAGCATCCTAATTTGTTCCCTGCAGTGATCACCAGTTTGGAAAATCTGCAGAGCTGCCAGCTTTTTAGCTATCTGCTGGTATGCGTGGTCACTCCTTGTGATTTTGCTGAAATCCACCGATTTACTGGCCTCGCCCCACAGATTCAGCAGAAACTGGCTGTGGTCCTGTGACCAGGAAGCAGAACTCTTTGCAAAAAGCTTCTTCTGATCGGTCTCCATTGAGAACCCTGCAGACTCTCAGATAGTGTGTTTGCAGAGCAGTGTTCAGCAGACAATGGGTTAACTCTGAGCTGAACTGCTGCCGCTTGCAGGCGTGCTGGAACAATTTGTATAGTGGGGGTGCTGAGAGCCATTTAGCCAAACTGTAAACCCTGTATGTGATGGAAACTACTCCATGCCAGGGGGTGCGACAGCACCCCCTGCACTCTAGTTCCAGCACCTATGTCTGTTTGCAAAGGGAGGTGTGGCTTCCATTTGCAATAGAGTGCAATAGACTGCACCACAGATTGTTGGCATAGAGAGAACCAAGAAAGTTGTCCCCGGGAACTCTGGGATACATCCAGAAGACTTCTGGGACCAGAGTGAAGCCAGGAAAGCAATAGGGCTCTGACCCTAGGTCCCAGCTTAACACAGGCTTGGACCCTCCAGCCCTGCAGGGTCCTTGAAACCTAGGTCCGAGCCCTAGGTTAACACAATGGATGCAAGGGGGGATAGGCTTGCTCCCGGGGTCAAGCCCTGGCTTACATCGTTGTGTAGACATAACCACAGAGATACTTGTGCGAGAAGCAAATGGGAGGAACAAGCTGGCAAAGAAGAGGTGGCGGGGATGATGTGAAATGAAAGAAGAACAGATAAGTAGTTAGAGGCAGAGTTAAGCAAGGCTTGGAAGGTTAAGCAGAACAAGAAGCTTGAATCTGATGAAATGGAGAAGAGGTGGCCAGTGGAGGGAGTCAGGCCCCGATTCAGCAAAACACGTAAGCAATTTAGTTTTATTCCGATTGCCGTAGTGCATAGACACCCCAGTGCTATTGTACTAGGTGCAGTGCAGACATAACAAATATAACAATAAGATGGTCCCTCTCCCAAAGAGCTCACAATCTAAGTATAAACCAGAGATAGCAGGTGGCTAGCAGGGGGGAGGGATAGCTCAGTGGTTTGCACATTGGCCTGCTAAATCCAGGATTGTGCGTTCAATCCCTGAGGGGGCCATTTAGGGAACTGGGGTAAAAATCTGTCTGGGGATTGGTCCTGCAGGGGGTTGGACTAAATGACCTCCTGAGGTCCCTTCCAACCCTGATATTCTATGATTCTATCATATAGATGGGGGAGGGGAGCACAAGGGAACAACAAAATGATACTGTTCAGTATGAGAAAAACACTATGGTCACAGCTGCCTATGGCCTGAATTCAACTGGACTTACGTCCCAGCAAAGTGCATAAGTGCATTGCTGAACTGGGCCTTCAAAAAAAAAAAAAAAAAAAAAAAAAAAAAAAAAAAGAAGCAACATAATCCAAATGGCAAGCAAGGAAGATGGTGTTAGCAGCTGCATTTTGTATGCACTGGATGTTGAGAAAAACAGAGATCAGATTCCCCCATATGGTGTGATCAGCACCCCTTGGATATGAATATTTTGATAGTACAGTAGCTGCTGAACTTGACACTAGAAGCATTTGAAGCTAAATATTCCAGGAAGACTGGGGAGCTTAGTTTACTTACAAATTCGGTAGGCTGATAACATACATCATATAGGTAGATGTGTCCTGTTATTATTTTCAATGTAACACTTACTAGAAACATAAATATTGATTCCAGACCATAAGTTCTTCAGGACAGTGATTGTGTCTTCTTTTGTAGCATGCAGCAATGAGTATATGTTGAGTGTAACAACAATATCATTCAATAGAGTTAGGCAACAGAATTGTTTTTATATAGTGTCTCAGTTTATTCCTTCCTCTGTGTAACTTCTATGAACATCAGCTAGACGTGCACTGAGATTCCTTTCGCACTGATTTTGAAATTTGCAGTAACATGGGAAGGCACGTAATTTGAAAGTGGCAGTGCACCATATCCCTCCATAGCAATTTTTTTTTTAAGGGAGCTGCACTCCTGCTTCAGAGGGAAACAAATATAAAAGAATCTGATATGCCCAATGCTCTGATGCTTGGACTGTGTTGAGATAATGAACCAGAAGGGAAAAAAAATCTGTTCTTGAACACTCAACAGCCATAAAGCAGGTGTGATGCCAGTATAATTCCACAAAACAAACTAAGGCATATTGTGATAGGATAGCAAGTTAATTAAAAGCTCTTTAAATACCACAAAACTGCACAAACGGAGACTACAAATTAGAATCTGTTTCTCTTGAGAACATAAAATACCTCTATTGAGACTAGCTCACATTCCCTTGCCAGGATTATTAGTGCCTTTCTGTCACTTTTAGATTCGTTCTGCACGTGAATGTTATAATAGAAAAGTTCCAGCCCTGTGCTTGTCTCCTAAGGGCCTGATTCTGCTCCCATTGACTTCAGTGGGAGAACAATCAGACACGAAGACAGTTAATATTTTCCCAGTGGACTCTGATATACTGACCTGGATCCCTGAAGGTATTAGTGTGTTATTTAAATAATAGTCTGCATACCACAAATAAAAGTTACCATCCCAAAACAAGGGGATGGTAGAGGATCAGGAAAGCCTTTGGTGAAATGTGGGGTAGCTTGCTAAGGTGAAAGAACGTAGCAGGCGAGTGCAGTTCTTACTATTAATGAAGGATTGTTACAGTAATAGCACTGTGCATGCCCACTATAGTGTCAACCATTTGTCAACTAGTATTCATTTTATCTCTTTATTCACTTTCTAAAATAGTCATACATAGAAAAGAATCTGCCTTTCATTCTTTTCTTTTTTTCTAAAATGCCAGCCTGGCGAGCCTGATTTAGATACATGTATTTGCAGTAACAGTCACAGTTTTTAAAACGCATTAACAGCATAGGACCAGCTCCTCAGCTGGTGTAAGCTGGATTCAATGGAGCTTACAGCCACCAAGGATCAGGCCCACAGAGTCTTGTGATGTTTGTACTATAGACTGATTGGATTCAAAGGAAATGTCTAACAAGTTTGCTTGAGTTATTTGAGCATGTTGCTGAATTTACAGATAAGAGTGAGACAGTGCCTATAATTCATCTGCTAAGGGCAAATCACCATAAACTGTGGATTCAAGAACGCTTTACTACCTACAACAGTTAATTTTAATTACCACGTCCCAAAACGTGGTACACTGAATGTACTGTTCTGAGGACCGTAGTGGAGGGGAGGGGGGAAGGAAATCATTCAGGTGGAAAATGAGTAATTGCAGAGCTCCCACACTAAATCTCCCAAGATTTACTGGGGAAGTTCAAAGAGGTTTACCATAAATACACTGTGTAAAATCAACTCAGGGAAGAGGCGTCACTCCATACAGCACTGAGGGCAAGTTTGTTCAAACTAACTGGACTGTGCTAAGGAGAAGGAGACAGGTAAGGAGGACTGTGCTAAGGAGATGGAGACATTTCACTCCCTCTGTTCTTCTACCCTAAACCCATTCTGAACCTTCTACCACTTCCTGACGTCTCTCTCTTTTCCTCAGATCCAGATCTTTTTCTCCCCATTCCATCCATCCTTCCCTCTGCCTCCCCACTTCCTCTTCCTTGTAATATTTCCCTCCTATTCTTCCACCTGCGCCCCTTATCTACCACAGCACTTCCTCCCAGAAAACAAACTTACCCAAAACTCTCGGGATCAAATTCTTTCCATGCTCTGCCCACCTTCTTTCTGCTACCAGTTCACCTCCTTTGTACTATACACCCTATGCTGGTTCCTCCCCTGACCTCTCTCCAGATAACAAGCTCCACCCCCTGTTGGTTCCCAGCCCAGTAGAATTGGGTGTACGAAACCTCATTGTGTGGTTGAGGGGTCAGGAAGGGTTTCCAGGAGCAGGGGGTTACGTGAGTGGGACTCACTACTCTGTCCAATGGTTCCAAACCACCTCTCCTCCTCACCACTAGAGGTCCGCTCCAGTCCAAAACACAGTGCCCCCTTCTGAGCTGCACAAAAACACAGAAAGCAGCCACTTCCCAGGTCCCACCGAGGAACTATGCTATTCAGACATAACTATTAGCTTTATCAGCAATATTATCTGCTGTGCAGATTGTGATATTCACCTAGGTGGTTGTATGGCTAAAAATACCAGCCCCTAATTTTGATCAGAGATGGGAACTAACTGACTGAAATAAGCAGAAGATGGATTTGTAAGTGTGAAAGTAGATATGCTGCATAATCCCCTGCATTTCAATGCAGTACAACTCCAATCTGAACAGCTGTAGCCCAGTGTGCTTGATAGAGCTAAATAATGCATAAAATGCTTAGCTAAAACACTAAGGGCCACTGAGGTCACTGGGAGTCTTTCCAGTTACTTCAATGGGCTTTGGATCAGCTCTTAATAATAGAGAGAGAGAAATGAAAAGGCACAGACAAGACAAGCAGAGCTGGTTCAAGCTTCAAATTCCCATTCCATGAGAAAATTTGGAATTTATTTTCATTCTGATTCAGAACAAAAATATTTTTTGAAATTTCTCCTGGAACTGAATTTACAAAAAATAAATAAATTGGAATTTCAAAATGTTGTTTGGAATTTTATTTTTGAATGTTAATATTCTTTTATGACACATCAGCAGCAGTAGTACATAAAATGTATTACTTCTTTTTAAAACTATTAAGGGAAGCTGCTGCTACACTTTGATCTGGAAACAGATAAGATGTTTCAATCCGTACTAAGTAGCAACTGTCTCTAATTTTTTTTTAAATAAATAAAATAGCATATTTCAGCTGTTATATTATGCCTTATTAAGACATGTCAGCAGTACATGTTATGTACTACTACTGACATGCCATGAAATAATGTAAAATAACACAAATAATAAAAATAAAAATAAATAAAATTCAAAATGAAATTTCAAAATTTTCCAAAACAAAATTTCTGACAAAATTCTTTCAAATTCCATCCCCCCAGAGTCAAAATCTACCATTTTTCAGAACATTTCAATTTAAACGAAAATAACATTTTTTTGTCAGGAAAAAAAATGGAGAACAGTTTACAAATCAGAACTGAAAATAGATGGCGAGCTGATTCTAGTTCCATAATAATAATGACGATGAGATGTACATACCATTCTGTCAGTATAAACAGTAGCTTTGATTTCCCCTCACCATTTGATCCCCCTGAAGAAGAATCTTACAGCCAATTCACTTTTGCTCCCTACCCACCTCTCTATAGCTGCAGTCTCATCTCTTTGCTCTGCCTCTCCAGTCAGTTCTTTCCCTAACCAGTATTGATGCATGCTCATAGCTAATGCTCACCTTCCTGCTTATATCTGGCCCAGGGGTGGGAAGAAAGAGACAACATCTGAGAGGCAGATCACGAGAAGGGGGATTAAAGAATGATTCTAGCATGGAGGAGGTGAGCTTATGTACCGGGGATCGGAGAGCTTCTAATAGATTAAAACCCCAATGGCCACAATGCAATTACTGTGCGTCACCTCTGTGATGAGGGTTATCTATAAATGACTGAAAGACAGTACAACTTCAAAATGCAATAATGAAACTGGCGACACACAGAAAGAGCCAGAGTTGTGCCAGCTTTACAGATCATATGGCTTGTGTTGGAGGACATCTAGAGACAATGATCGGATAGGTCTTTTACATTTTGACTGTGATCCCATATGACAGAACAGAACACTTGATTTAGAGCGAGAGAGAGATTTTAGTATAGACAAACTGTGTCCTGAGACCAGTGAACAAATATAAGCAAACATTGGTACTGCAGAAGGAACCACCTGCAGTGCAGACCATGGCAAAGATTTGTGAGCAATAAATCAATAACTGGGACAGCCTGACATAATCGGATTGTGTTCTGCAATGTTCCTAAGCGATTTGCAGAGTTTTGACCTACCCACGTGCAGTGCTTTCAATGCCCAGTGTGTGTAAGCAATACAGTCATCTTCCCCAGCTTGTTTAACAGAAACATTACCTTGTTCACACCATCTGCCATGGCTTGCAAAGTTAGTTCTCTAGGTCCATCCACAGTCTTTCCGTTATCAGTTGGCCCCCAGCTGGCACTATATATATCTATGACTTGAGGCATGTGACTGATAGAGGAAGCCTCAATAATGTCTGTCATAAAAGGCTGGTCCAGCATTCGGATACCTGTTGATGTAATCAAAATAAAAATGAATTATGAATTGCCAAAGACAGGATATAGGCTCAGGATCTGATTTATACCTGCAGTTTCAGGCATTACAGCTCACTGGTTATCTTAGTTCCACAATCATTTTGTATTAAAAGTTCAGATTCCAGTCTATACAACAGAGCTATAGCATACAGCTATAGCAATGAAGTGGTGGCACAGAAAGGAGCGAGTGGTTTATTACTGATTCTACTATTGAACTTTGCAATTATACAGCACCTTTCATCCAAGTGTTTCCAAACACATTAAGAAACAATTAAGCTACATACACTCTGTAAGGAAAAAGTAATTACACATTTTACAGATGGGGAAGTTGAGATAAAAATTGTGCAATCTGGCCAAGATCACACAGAAAGTAGAATATTCAAGGACTAGAGCACAAAACTCTTACACAGTACTCTACCCTAACCACTCAATCCCATTCACTCACATGTTATATACTTCATTCATCTCCCAACAGGTTTTCTCTTGCCTTTCTCCACAATATGGGCTAGTGTTTATAATCAGAAAGGAGAGGGAAAGCTACAAATGTCTTATATGGAAATAATGACAGCTGTACCTTTGTATACATGTACAGTAGGGAAACATGGCTATTGTTCTGAAAAAGTTTTTTGGGTAACTTCCAGTATAGGCTGATTTAATTGGTCTCTGAATTCCAGCTCCAACCAAGCCAAAGAGTATGACGATTTGAGCAACACAAGCCTTTTTTGGGACAACACTAAATCATGATTCATTATCAACCCAAACACAGGCCAGGCTGAAGGTTAGAGACCTTTCATTGAGTCTTGCCTGAGACTAGAGTAACCTGGAATGGTTTAAAGTAAACTCATTCCATGTATGGCTTTGGGTGGGAACTCATTAGTTTTCAATGGTTTAAACTAGGAATGGACTGGAACAACAACAACAAAAACATACAGCTGGGTGGGAAACAGATTTCCTGTCCCTCAAAATATTCTGAACAGGGCAGTAAAGTTGCAATCTTGAAAACCTGGAAAAAATTGGTTGAGGTCAATCAAAACTTTTTATTTCCATAATTGTGAAATGTTTCATTTTGATTTTGACCATTTTTTATTTTAAAAAAATATAATTAACTTAATTTTTTTAACAAATAGTTGTTTTGAATTGGAAAACTTGAATTTTTCATGTTTTAAATGCTGATGTGAACATTTTGACAATTTTAAAACTTATTTTTTCAAAAATGTTTCAAGTTGAACAATTTTGTTTTCAACAAATCGGCATTCTCTGAAACTCAGGGCGTGAGATCCCGCATACACTCAAAGAAACAAAGACTGGTGTGAATGTCTGTGAACTGAAACTGCTGAATTTCACAGACGATGACAAGAGAGTGCCCAGACAGAGCTAAAATGTTAGCCAAGTCATCAGATTTGACTTCAATGCAAAAAAAGTGGGATCAAAGAGAAAAAAGTTAGGGGCCAGATCCTCAGCTGGCTGTGACGTCCTATGCCACTTTACACCTGTTGAGGATGGGACCCAGAGACATGTCATAAACATGTCAGCTTCCTCCAGAGGTTTGATGGATTTACTGATTTCCACTTGGTGGTGCTATAGACCTCAGTAATAAACCAGAGCTTTTCTCAGTTTAGAAACATGGGATGTTGTTTGCCTTAAAATAAACGTACCTCAATATGGAATTTTGTTAGGAAATTGACAAGTATGGTAGCTTGTTACAGCTTCTGTAGGACATTAGTACAGCCCAAGGGCTTTGCTATGTAGCTTATAAATAACTGACTTGAAGTTACAGAGTTGCATTAATAGTAGAGATAGCCCTGAACCAAAACCCCAGAACCGAATGCATGCAAATTTGGGTGTCCAATATCAGAATATAAATACTGTGTTTCGTGCCCTTCTCTGATCAATGTGCGTAATTACTGAACAATGGTGACAATGGTCCCTTCTCAATGCAACGCTACATATTAATTTGAACTTCATGTCTCACTGACTGCAGCAACTAAAACAATAACACCACTCCTCCCCTTCAGATTTTGAAGGGAAGGGCTAGCACTGCAGTGGAGAGAGGCTAGAACAACCTGCAGTCATGAAGACCTGTGCACTTCAATAAGTAACTGGCTGAAAGGAAGCAGGAAGTAACAGATATCTCATGACAAACCCTGTTCTTACAAGATTTTCAACTCAATTTATACAGATCCAAGAAGTCTGGCTGCTATTGTGTATTTTCCCATGCACATGCACACACCCACATCCACACCCTCGCCACCCCCACCCCTTTTTGGGGTGCAGATCTAAACCAGACTCATCATCCAAACCCTTTAAAGTTCATTCATTGAAAGTAAAGAGTCAGAAGTTGAAATAGCACTTTGTACATGCTAGTTGATTTTTGGTTTTTGAGGGTAGGTTTCCTGAACAAATAATACCATTTCAATTAGTTTTGTTGCTCATGATTTGTAGTGATAATTTGCTTGGCATAGGAACACAGGAACTGCCAGACTGGGTTCAGGCCAGTGGTCCATTTAGGGCCACAGGGGGTAGCACCCTCTACAGAGTGTGATTTCTAAAGCACACTAATGTGTTGTGCATTAATTGTTCTGTGTAGACTCTGCTGGTGTGCACTAAAGATTCCCTAGAGCTCTTTAATATGGTCCTGTTTCAAATAGCACGACATGAAAGTGAACCAGCAGGGTCTACACAGACCAATTAATGCATAATACGTTAGTGCACTTTAGAAATCACACCCCCATAGAGTGCATTACCCCACCATGTCGACAAGCACCAAGTCCTGTATCTTGTCACCAAGAGTGACTGATAAACATTGCTTCACAAATCCTTGCAAAAAATCCAACATTAGACAACTTGCCCACAGAAAGTTCCTTTTTAAGTCTCACTAGTCAGAAGTGATTAATTCCTGAAACACGAGAGTTTATATCCTTTCTGTAACTCCTGGCTTTTTATTTGTTGGAAGGGTTTTTTGTTCATTTGTTTGTTTGCTTTTATTTTTTACTGCTATAAGCCTAGTCATGGCTTATTTAGTAAAGCTCAAAGCAGAAGGCCTGTGGTCTAGGTATAACTTTGATCTACAATGGTCTAGGTTTATTTAATCCTGCCTCAGTGCTGGGGGGGGATGAACGACATGTCCTCTTGAGGGTCCTTCCAGCCCTAAAATTCGATGATTTCTATGAATTTCCTTGGGTTTTCATAGTCAGGACAGAGTTCTGTACCATTTTGAGTGGCAGATAAAAAATGATACTCCTTGTGAGAGTGCCACTTTGAGCCAATTATAAAATGATAGAACTGTCTTAGCTTAATTGTTTAGTAGAAATTGCTTTGCCATTCCATCGCGGAGATTTTGCTTCTGGGCATGTGCCCGATTTGGGAAGCTTATTGTTTTATGGATCTGGATGTGGTGATCATTCAGATATAACAACAAAAAGGGAGGCCAGCTAAACCGTCAGAAAAGAAATCACTGTGCATGCACTCTAGGAGCCAAACTGTCAGCTGGGGTCAACAACCATCAACATTAATGGCGCTACATTGATTTACACCTGCTGAGTATCTGGCCCCATGCAAACCTAGAGATAAGTTCAGTGTAATGGAGTGGATTTTGTTTTTTCGGAGATGCACAACTGATAGGAAAAAACAATCTGAGGCAGCTCATCTCTGCATCATATTAAGTACAACTACAAGTATATTTCTTCTGCTGCACATTTAGATTTGTTTCAGATGAGACCTACAACAGTACACAAAAGGAGAAATAAGTTAGCTCATATCGAAATCAGTATGGAAACAGGACTTGAAATGAGAATGAGCAGAAGGAATGCCATTCCCCTCGTTAAATAATTAAGTATATTAACAATATAGGAGAGTGCAAAAAGAGAAGGGGAGATGCCCCTTGTTAAATGTTTAGCACTTAAAACTTCTGTGACAGAAGTACAAAGTCTGGACCAAAACCTGCCGTCCTTATCTGGGCAAAGCTCCCGTGACCTACAGTGGGCGCCTTACCCAAGGAAAATCTGAGTGAGGAGAACAGGATTGGGGTTTCTCACTGTATTGGTGTCATACCTGCCACCTTTGAGTTGTATGCCACGCCAACTCCACAGATGTTGTTGTTTGCTGCAGCCGACACTTCCCCTGCACACCTGGTTCCATGACTGCAAAGATGAATAAAGAGAGACCATGTAAATCACTGCTCCTGATCAACATTATTACCCAGTTTGCACACACAGTATTACACACCATTAGGAGCATGCTGGATCAGGCCATTGGTTAATCAAGACTGGTATCTTTCCTCTTGTCCCAGTTAACACCAGATGCTCCAGAAGAAAGCAAAACTCCATTGCTGCACTTAGCAAACTGCACACTGCTGTATATGGAGTAACCAGTTTACCCTCTAAAGCCTGAGCGATGTTTATTCTAATATTAGCATGCATAATTATGCTCTATTTAGTTGTAAAGTTATTCAGCCCTTTTTAGAATCCAGTTTTTCAAGCAGGCTCTATCTTGTTGGACAGTAGAAATAGCATTGGAAAGAGTGGTCTAATACTACTACTAATACTTAGCACTTCAACAGCGTATAGTAATAGTACTTAGCACATTTATTATTTATTTTGCGTGTTATGGTGGCACCTAAAGGCCCCCCACGGATCAGGGCCCCATTGTGCTAGGCGCTGTACAAACACCCAGCAAACTGACTGCCCCTGACCTGAAGAGCTCACAATCTAAAGAGGCAGCAGATGGATGCAACACACAGAAGGGGGAGCACAGGGAAATAAAGTGACAATGCGGGTCAGCATGTCAAGCAGCAGTCACGACACACCAGCTGCAAAAGCATTGCCAAGTTAGGCAGGGTGCTGTGTGTGTCTCATCCTCCTTTAGTAGCTAGTCCACAGAGAAAATACCAGTCCACTACTGCTGTTAGCTAATAAAGTGATTTCTTTAAACTCATGTAGGACAAGTCTGTGCTTTGGCACTGAAGGCCCCAGGTTCAAAATCAGCCCATTGTGCTTCAATCATATTTTTCATCTTCAAAGTGTTTTACAATCCTTAACAAATGCTGAAAATATGTGCCAAGTTAGGCTTGGAGGCCTAAGTGAGGAGGAAGGGAGGGTGTCTGGTTTTCCTCTCCAATAAAATAAATACATATTTTTTTACAGTTCACCATGTTTTAGCAGATGGGATATTTTCTACACCTAAATTATATTACCCTCTATGCATGTATATTGTGGTTATCTCTGTAGTATCCTGGTGGCTCGCAACATTAGCGTTACCATATTACAAAGGTCACATACTCTAATATGCTCTATAACCTGCAGCAGCTGGATTATTTTGTTTTATTTCTTTTTTTAAATTCAGCCTCTATCTTCTTTCCCTCTCCCTCAAAGTGCAGGTTGAAAAGGCTGGTACAACAGAGGTGTGAGAAATCTTGGGACCATGTATTCTTTTTCCTGTAATATTTCCTAGCTTATGTTTTTAGAGACACATCTATTGTAGGAAAATGACTGGTTTCCAAATATCCCACCATCGTGAAAATCTTATGCTTGTTTCAGGACCCTTTTCTGAAGGCTCTTTGGGCAGGGAAAAGACTGAAATATGTTTCTTGTACATCTGCTGGATAAATTTCTTTCAATAACTCAGAAGGTTTTCCTTGACTGTCCTTGTTAAAAGAACTGTGAAAAAGCTACAGCGCGGCTGGGCATTCATTATCTAGTCACCTGTAGGATATAGGGTATGACACTGCTCCCGTCACACAGGGAAGCTGCGATGTTCAAAAACTTTCTAAAAATGCCAGGTCACACCCACCCCCAGATTTCTCCCCTGGTTGTAGGAAGCTCTGCAGACTTCCTGCCGCCCCCCCCCCACCTACGCTTCCTGCACCCATCGCTGCTCAGCTGCAGGAGGAGGGATCACTGTACAGGGAGCTGCTCTACCATCCGTCCAACCCCCGTGCATCCAGACCCCCTCATACCAAGACCCTCCCAATGAGCCCCCTCCCCCTGCACCTGGACCACCCCGACGAGCCACCCGCACCCGGATTCCAACCCTACTGAGCCCCAACCAGCTGCACCTGGATCCCAACCCCACTGATCCCCACTACCCCAGCATCTGGACCCCCCCACTGAGACCCCAGCCCCCTTGCTGAGCTCTATCCCCCCCACACTCAGACCCGCCTGCTGAGCCCCAACCACCTTCACCTGGACCCCCCTGCAGGGTTCCGTTACTGTTGCACCCAGAACCCCCCCAACAAGCCCCTGTGCATCCAGATTCCCCCCGCACTCTTATCCCCCACTGAGCCGCCCGCACCCACACAGAACCCTCTCAACCCACACCTGGATTTCCCCCACACTAAGCCCCTCCACACTTGGTTCCTGCCTTGCTGAGCCTGCCTGGCCACACCTGGTGCACCTGGCACAGAGGGGCAGGGCTCTGTGATGTTTCTAGGGCAGGCCCGGTCCTTGCGCTGTGTCAGGGTTGGGTGCAGCCTCACCGCTGAGTCCGTGTCCCAGGAGGGGGAGCTGCACAGTGATCTCTCACCTCTGTGCAGCCAGTGGCCTGTGTTCCCCAATGCCATGCTGGAGCCTCCACATTTATTTGACAAATTAAATTTGCAGAATTTTATAATATTGTGCACAAAAATAAATTTTTTGGTGCAGAATGCCCTCAGGAGTAGTTAATGCAATAGAAAAGGCTGCTGTATCTGTTTATACAAATCCCCAATTATCCATTATGTTGTTCTCATTATATTGATGGAAAAAATGAGAGGGAAAACTGCAGGTGTGGCCTTTAATAAATAGAGGTGAAGGGTAATTGTAACTCTGGCCAACAAGTTCTTCAGAAGTACTGAATATGTTTGACAAACTAATATCTTGGAGAGGGGGAGGGAACATGGAGAATATAAAGTGTTAATATTTATAGGGCCGTATAAGTAGAAACAAGCTGTCTCATAACTATTTATTTATATTACAGTAGCACTTAAAGGCCCCACCTGAGAAGGAGCCCCATTATATTAGAGCTAGGCAAAAAACAGTTGGCCAAAACCTTCTTTTTTTTTTTTGGTGAAAAATGCAGATTTGGAAACCCAAAACATTTTGCAAATTTTTATCAGTTTTGCTGAATGGTTCATGTAAAAAAAAAAATCCAAAAAAGTTGAAATGTTTTGTCGCAACATTTTTGAAATTAAAGATTCTGACTTTTTGTTTTGCGACAACGTTTTGTTTCAAAATGTCCTTCAAATCTATTTAATTTGTTTGAAAGTGCTGAAAAAGACTCAAAATCAAAATGAAATGTTTCGTTTGGTCAAACAAATCATTTATTTCTACCTAAAATGATTTTTTTACTTTTCAAGTCACCAATTTTTTTGAAGGTTTTCATTTTTGGTTTGACCTGAAATGAATCCCCCCCATCCAATATTTTGGAAGTGCCAGCGAATTGAAAAAGCTAATATTTGCACAGCTCCTCTGTATAATACACATAGCAAGAGACCTTCAAGCACTCACCTTCTGAATAGGCAGAGAAAGAGTAGGAAGGGAAATAGAGAGGTGACTTGATCAGCATCAAGCAGTAGGTTAGGGACACAAATGGGAGCAGAACCCAAGTCCTCCTAATTCCCTTGCAAGTGCCCTACACACAGCACCACAGACACCATCCCTCTGGGTCTTAGTGCAGGGGTGTAACATGGGTGGGCCACGACCCTCCCAATCAACACCCAGGCACACCCAAATCTAAGCTTGTGTGATACCCCCGCCGCACTCACACACCCTTTCCTGTAACAGCAGCTGCAGATTGCTCCAGGGGCTGGGCAAAGAGACAGAAAGCCTCTGATCCTGGGAGCATCTCCCTCTCCCCAAGCTGTTCCAACTCAGTCAGCAACTGCTCCTGCCACCACCCTATAGGGAGGGAAGAGGCACACAACTTAGGAAACACAGATTCCCTGCAAGAGCCTGTATTGGTGGAACCGTGCACTCAGGGAGGCAGCAGTCAATAGCCAGGCAGCTGCAACTATGTGACAGAGAGAAGCAGAGGCTGCTACTTCTGTGGTGTGGGGTACGGGACATGACACAAGAGGTGATGGGGAATGGGTAGCAGGGATAGGAAAAGGGGTCCAGGATGCTGGAGCCAAAAAGGGGCCCAGCCAAGCTGTCTGGTCATTGCTCATCGACCATAAGTTGGGGCCCTCCCAAATTCCCATTCCTCACTATGCACTGCTTCAGAGACCACTGTTTATTAGAATTAAGGTGACAGAGATTTTTGGCTGTCTTAAATAGCGTGAGTTAGAAGAGGCACTGTATCTGTGTTTACAAGCAAAGCAGCTGTGCTCATGAGCATGAACACCTCTCCCTGAGTCTTTTAAAAACCTAATGACATTTTGCACACGCAGCTGCCTGCTAACAAAAGCCCCCTGGTTCCTGTTTTTTTAAAAGTTCTCCACTTCCTGTTACACAAATCACTTAAACTACTCACAGAGAAATATTTTCTTTATGTAAAAATGATATTTCACTTTGCAGTTCCTTCTTGCATGCATTGAAGTCATTTACTTTATCATTGACTGCAAGTGGAGCAAAATTGGACCTTTATAGTCCATTCTTTGAAAAGCTAACCCTGTACGACTCTTACACCAGCTAAGGATCTGCCCCTAAAAATTACCAAATGCCACCCATCCGCAACAATGGGTGGGGGAAATTGATGGGGCCAGTGGTGAAAGGGGGACTGTCCCAGCGGCAAGGGAGGGACACACTCACCAAGGCACAATAAGTAGCTCCTCCCCCTGGGAGTCTTTGGCACCCATTGGCCAGCTGGGAGACAGGGGTGCTCATTGGCTAGCATTCCCCAGTTCCCAGAAGAGGCCATGTGGAGCCTCTTTTGGCTGTTACAGAAGGGAAGGGGTTACTCACTGTCTCCTACCTGCATCTCATGGGTGGGTAGGCTCCATGTCAGGGGCTGCAGCTCCTGTCCCAGCCCCAGAGCAGAGGGAGCCCAGCTGGGGGGCAGGGCGGGGTGGGGAGGGAGGTGGAGAGGATTAAGCAATGAGGAAAGGGGATGAGGGAGAAGAGCGAGCGGGGGTGGGGCCTTGAGGAAAGAGGCAGAGCAGGGGCGGGACCTCAAGGGAAAAGGAGGAGCAGAGGCGGGACCCTTGGGGGAAGAGGCAGAGCAGGGGGCAGGATGTACTCAGTTTTCGCAGGACTGGAGATCAGTCGAGGACCAATGTGCCTGCCACAGGCACAGGAGGAGAATCACAGGTCGAGCGGAGCAGCTGGGCAGGAGCTGAGACCTCTGCGGGAATAGTTCATTTTGCAGATAGTGGTGAGTCAAAAGAGGGTGTCCTTCCTGGTTAGGATTCAGAACCCCTCCTACAGGAGGTGCAAGGGATGGATTCAGGGTCTGAGGTTGAGAATAGTGAGGGTCCAAGCCTCAGAGGTGGACAGAGATGATGAGGAGCGGGTGAGTGACCCTGGGCCTGCGCCTCACACCCATAATCTGCCAAAAGCTCTTCTGGCATCCTGGGGATGCAGCGGTGGAGTTTGTCAGCAGCCTTCAGGCACTGAAGGAGGGAATTGCTAACCTCAGCACAGTGGGGCAAAATGGCAACCCAGGTCCCTCCTCCCTCAGACATCCAGCCCGGGGATGTGGGCTGACCTGGCAAAATCATTGGCATCGGTGGCCCATAGGTTGGCAGCCTGCCTGATGACAGCGGGCCCCTCTCAGATGAGGGGGTAGGACTGTCAAAGGTTTGGGGGGACTGGTACCCCACAAAGGAATATGGAGCAATTAGGAAGGGTCCCCCCTGTTTCCAGGTGGCATCATTCCGAATGAACAAAGGCAGGAGACATGACAGCTGATGATCCTAGAGCTTATGTGAGATCCACTGTCCACTTGGGAATCATCTGCTTAAAGGGGTTAAAAAAAAGATTTGGAAAGAGGAATTTGTGGATTTATTTATCTTGCTTTTCAGGACAGAGGAAGGGAGCAAAAAGCATGAAAATGAGAAGGACAAACCCTCCAGGCCTAAGGTGCCTCAAACTCTTGAGAACTGGTGCACAGCCTTTCACATTTATGCGAGTATAATTTGTGTGAGGAGCCCCGAGAGGTGTATTTCCTTGTTTAAGTATGAGTAGGGCCCTACCAAATTCACGGTCCATTTTGGTCAATTTCTTGGTCATAGAATTTTAAAAATCATAAGTTTCATGATTTCAGCTATTTAAATCTGAAATTTCCCGGTGTTGTAATTGTAGGGGTCTTGACCCAAAAAGGAGTTGTGGAGGGGGTCACGGTACTGCTATCCTTACTTCTGCGCTGCTGCTGGCGGGGGCACTGCCTTCAAAACTGGGCAGCTGGAGAGAGGCAGCTGCTGCCTGGGAATCCAGCTCTGAAGGCAGAGCCACCGCCAGCAGCGGCACAGAAGGGTGGTATGGTATGGTATTGCCACCCTTACTTCTGCGCTGCTGCTGGCAGGGCGCTGCATTCAGAGCTGGGCACCCAGCCAACAGCCGCCACTCTCCAGCCGCCCATCTCTGAAGGCAGCACAGAAGTAAGGGTGGCAATACTGCGACCCCCCTAAAATAACTTTGCAACCCCCCTGCAACTCCCTTTTGGGTCAGGACCCCCAATTTGAGAAATGTTGGTCTCCCCTACAAAATCTGTATAGTATAGGGTAAAAGCACACAAAAGATTCGATTTCCTGTGGGGAGGAGACCAGATTTCATTGTCCATGATGCATATTTCATGGCCATGAAATTGGTAGGGCCCTAAGTATAAGGACTTAATAGTGGGGGCTCATGCTACATATGGTGGCGTGTGGGGGGGTGATTAAGAGAATTTAGTCAGAGGACAGCAGAGGATCCTGATTTACCCTGGGGTAAAATAGACCAGGACCTTTGCTGAAATGTCTGACTCCTTATCGCCCTGCCCAGCTGACATTCACGGAGAGCGGGCTGCCTGTGCCAAAACCTTGGCTTCAACATGACGATATAAAAGCCAATGTGTGCTTTGCATTTAACGATGGGAAATGTTTTCATTCCCAGTGCAGGTACAAACACCACTGTAGGAGGTGCAGGGATCCGCATAGTGCCCTCTCCTGTCATGGGGTAAAGGACGGTTCCAACAGGACAGTAGGAAAGGGGGTCCTCAAGGTCCCAGTGCTTCAGGAGTTGCTACAGGGGAGGCAGTAACCATGGAAAAGGCTCCTTCTCCAAGTAAGACACAGGTGTTATGGAACTTGTTTCTGGACTACCCTAAGAAAACAGACGCTGCTTACTTATGGAATGGATCTTCAGACGGTTTTCAAATTCCTTACGAAGGCAGGAGGTGTCACTGCTAGACAGAGAACTTGAAGTCCATTAAAGGCTTTGAGTATATAGTAAGGGCAAAGCTCACCTTGGAAGTAACAACAGGGAGAGTGGCAGGCCTCTTCTGATGTATTCCAGTGCCAGATTTGAGCATATCTCCCCTGGGTGTGGTACCAAAGAAGGCGAAGAGGGAATACAGGCTGCTCCATCACCCGTCCTACCCCTGAGGCTCATTAGTAAATGACCATATTGATCCCCTGCTGTGTTCAGTGAGATATTTGTCCTTTGATGCTGCAGTAGCCTGAGGTTAGGGACTGTGGCCATGGGGCACTGTGGCAAACTGTGACATCAAGTCTTTATGGGAACTTTACATGTATTTTCAAGTTGTTCTCAAATTCCTTTCCTGACAGATTCCCCCCTGCTCATAAAATCCCAGCCTCCATATTGCTCCCTTTAAAATAACTTGAAGGCCGTGGGTGAGACATGATGATGGAGGAAGGAGAACAATAAAAAATTGCTATGAAGCATAAATTCAGACCTGGGTATCATGACTTCTTCAGTTAGCAGACAGAAAATTATATCGTTATCACCTACACAAACATTTCAGGTATGCCTTCGTCTTTCTGGAGTAGCAAACACTTTATATACCATAACTCAGCTGATCAGAGCGATAGAAGTGGTTCCCAGGAGAACACACTAGATAAAAAAAAAATCAATGTGAAAACAGTAATATCTAATCTTCAGAGGATAGCGACACAGCAACTGCTGTGCTGAAAACCACATCGTTTAGTGGAGAGACGGACACTGAAACTATCAGCAGAGCCTTAGGATTTCCTAATACCTGTAGTGACAGCTGACTGAGCTCTATTACCTGTTAAACCAGTCATCTGTGTAGCGGGGATACGGGTAGGGGTCGTTACTGCTGAAGTCATAGCTGGCTTTGGCATTCTGGAAAACACAAATATCTCAATGAGTCTGCATGAAAACAGGCCAACAAAGCAAAACAGAATGCAGAATGAGGGAACTTGTACAATGTTAATAAACTCCCCTTTTTGTTCTGTTTTATCCGAGTGTCGTCTAATATATCTGGTATGCTGGACATACCACATCTCAGCTATTATTAGTTACTGCATTAAATGTCTGAGATGAACTTTCCTCAAAGTAGTATGCAAGCAGCATGGGCTGGTGTTTAGTACTATTCCGACTTCTGTCTCTGGGTCACTGGATTACCATGGGCAAGTCATGTCACGTCTTTCTGCCTCAGTTCCCCCAAAATGGGGATAATAACATTTACCCACCTTTTACAGTGCTTTGAGATATTTGTATTACAACTGTTGGGCATTATTAATTATTATTATTGTTGTTGTTGTTGTATTAGAGTGGTGCCCAGAGGCCCCACCTGAGAGGTGCTAAGCAGTGTACAAAAAATATTAAGAGACAGACCCGAGCCTGAAGAATTTACATCTAAATAGACAAGGCAGACAAAGGGTGGGAGAGGAAACAGAGGCCCAGATCAGTAAAGTGCTCAAGGACACACAGCATGTCAATGGCAGAACCAGGAAATGTCCATAAGTGGAATTTTTCTTTAGGAGGAGAGGTAGATTCAAGCTAAAAACTCAACTTAGTTTTTAAATAAGAACGGCAATACTGGGTCAGACCAAAGGTCCATCTAGCTAGTATCCTGTCTTCCGACAGTGGCCAAAGCCAGGTGTCTCAGAGGGAATGAACAGAACAGGTAATCATCAAGTGATCCATCCCATGTTGCCCATTCCCAGCTTCTGGCAAACAGAGGCTAGGGACAACAACCCTGCCCATCCTGGCTAATAGCCATTGATGGACCTATCCTACATGAATTTATCTAGTTCTTTTTTGAACCCTGTTATAGTCTTGGTCTTCACAACATCCTCTGGCAAGGAGTTCCACAGGTTGACTGTGCATTGTGTGAAGAAATACTTCCTTTTATTTTTTTTAAACCTGCTGCCTATTAATTTCATTTGGTGACCCCTGATTCTTGTGTTATAAAAAGAAGTAAATAACACTTCCTTATTTATTTTCTCCACACCAGTCATGATTTTATAGACCTCTATCATATCTCCCTTAGTCATCTCTTTTCCAAGCTGAAAAGTCCCAGTCTTATTAATCTCTCCTCATATGGCAGCCATTCCATACCCCTAATCACTTTTGTTGCCCTTTTCTGAACTTTTTCCAATTCCAATAAATCTTTTTTGAGATGGGGTGACCACATCTACACATAGTATTCAAGATGTGGGCGTACCATGGATTTATATAGAGGCAATATGATATTTTCTGTCCTATTATCTATCCCTTTCTTAATGATTCCCAATATTTTGTTTGCTTTTTAAACTGCTGCTGCACATTGAGTGGATGTTTTCAGAGAACTAGCGACAATGACTCCAAAATCTCTTTCTTGAGTTGTGGCAGCTAATTTAGATCCCATCATTTTATATGTATAGTTGGGATTATGTTTTCCAATGTGCATTACTTTGCATTTATCAACATTGAATTTAATCTGCCATTTTGTTACCCAGTCACCCAAGAGGTTTGTGAGATCCTTTTGTAGCTCTTCACAGTCTGCTTGGGACTTAACTATCTTCAGTAGTTTTGTATCATCTGAAAATTTTGCCACCTCAGTGTTTACCACTTTTTCCAGATCATTTATGAATATGTTGAATAGCACTGGTCCCAGCACAGACCCCTGGGGGACACCACTATTTACCTCTCTCCATTCTGAAAACTGACCATTTATTCCTACCCTTTGTTTCCGATCTTTTAACCAGTTACCAATCCATGAGAGGACATTCCCTCTTATCCCATGACAGCTTACTTTGCTTAAGAGCCTTTGGTGAGGGACCTTGTCAAAGGCTTTCTGTAAATCTAAGTACACTATATCCACTGAATTCCCCTTGTCCACATGCTTGTGGACCCCCTCAAAGAATTCTAATAGATTCGTGAGTCACGATTTGCCCTTACAAAAACCATGTTGACTCTTCCCCAACAAATTATGAGTCTGACAATTTTGTTCTTTACAATTGGCATCACATTAGCTATCCTCCCGTCATTGGGTACAGAAGCTGATTTAAATTATTAGGTTACACAGTACACTGCAATTTCACATCTGAGTTCCTTCAGAACTCTTGGGTAAATACCATCTGGTTCTGGTAACTTATTACTGTTTAGTTCATCAATTTGTTCCAAAACCTCCTCTAATGACACAATCTGTGACAGTTTCTCAGATTTGTCACCCAAAAAGAATAACTCAGGTGTGGGAATTTCCCTCACATCCTCAGCTGGGAAGACTGATGCAAAGAATTTATTTAGTGTCTCTGCAATGGCCTTATCGTCCTTGAGTGCTCCTTTAGCATCTCAATCGTCCAGTGGCCCCACTAGTTTAGCAGGCTTCTTGCCTCTGATGTACTTAAACAATTTTTTGCTATTACTTTTTGAGTCTTTGGCTAGCTGGTCTTCAAATTATTTTTGGCCTTCCTAATTATATTTTTACACTTCATTTGCCAGAGTTTATGCTCCTTTCTATTTTCCTCACTAGGATTTAATTTCCACTTTTTAAAGGATGCCTCTTTGTCTCTCACTGCTTCTTTTACTTTGTTGTTTAGCCACGGTGGCACTTTTTTTGTTCTCTCTGTTTTTTAATTTAATTGTGAAAGAAGCTTTTCACGACTATGAGAACTTCAGGGGCTACTGCCAGCAATTTTGTAGCAAAAGCCAGACCATAGGAGTTCAAAACAGTACGTAGGTGAAGTGTCTAAATGACAGAGAGAAAATGTATTGCCAGTTCAAACACCCCATCTTAAAGTATCAGGATGAAATCCTGGCTCTGTTGAAGTCAGTGGGAGCTTTACCATTGACCCTCCCTGTTGCTGTATAATACACCGAAGAGAAGTGAACGAGTCAACAGAAAAAGATCAGGTCCTTTCATGTATTAACACGTACTGTGTCCACTTATAGTAAGACCAGCTGGACAGCTATCTGGGCATGGTAAAGTCAGAATGAAAATCCTGGCTGTCTATGGATAATTTGATTAGGAGTTGAAGTACACTCTGTACCAATTTCTAGGTTTGTTTCCTCTAGAGAGAAATGCACTTGAATCAGGAATTAAAGAAGTTTCTAATGCTATTGCCATGGATTCTGCATGGCATGGATTTTCGGCAAACTAGAGGTAACTAATTTTAATTCAAATCTCATTCTCCTAGCCAGTAATGTGAGTATGTTCACACTCAAAACCTAATTTGATGAGTTCTGGGCTTTGCCAGTTCCTCATTTGGTGCAGAATTTCTGACCTTTTTCCCATAAAATTCTCACTTTAGTGAAAATTGCTATTTCAATCTTGGTGTGGGTAGATTCAATCCACTCCCCACCTGCTAAACCCAAAGGAAATTACATGTGGCTAATTTGTCAGGAAGGAATTAGACATGCAGACACCCTTTGTGTACTCATCAGCTGCTCTTGGTGTCGGTATCAGACAGTTTGTCCAAAGAAAGAAGGGATGGAAGGTCCTTCAAGATATATAATTATATCACTATATATTCAAAGTAGGGATGGGCAAATTGCTTCAGAAAACAATCCAACCCACCCTACAGACTGTAGCTCTCTTCTATGTTCAATCAAACAAAGCATCAATTTCAGAAAAAAAATTCCTTTTAAAGAAAGACACCTTTCAAAATTCCCTCTCTCTGATCTACCTTATTTTGGGTTACCCACTAGAGTACTGCATTCACAGAAGCAGAGTATTTTCTAAGAAACCGTCAGCATAGTCCACAAAAAGCAGAATTAGGAAGACTAAGAAAATAACTACAGATTCAAATATTTAGTTCCCTCTTCCTTTTCTTCAGGCCCTTTCTTGAAAACAGCAAGCCTTCTGCAGCCTTTAAGAAATAAAATCCTTCTGACACTGTACAAAGTACTTTATATTAGAGCTGGTCAGAAAATAGGATTTATTTTCATGGAATATTTTGACTTTTTGATGAAAACTCAAAAATCAAAATATTTTGTCGAAAAACCTATGCTGCTTCAGAGCCTCATGGGAGCTGTAGTTTGCGTGCCTTTCAGTTTCGGCTACGTACTTTAGTTTTCATCCAAGAACTGAAAAATTCCATTTTGGGGAGTACAGTTTTTTGATTAAAAAACAAGCCAGAGAAAGCAGACACTTTCCCCCTAAAAGTTCATTTAATCAAAAACCCAATTTTCCTATCAAAGAACGGTTTTGGCAGAAAATATTTGATGAGCCCAACTTGATATTATTATAAACAGTAGACTCAAAAATTTATCCATTGTTATTGCATGGAGAGACTACCTGTCCTGTATTTTAAAGGCCATCTCTAGCTTGGTTCCTAACATCCTGCAACCCTTATGCTAATAAGATGGTACCACGTAGCATTTGATCAGAAAGTAACATGCTATCAAGCAATAAATCACACAAAAGTTCATATACAAAGATATGATTTTGGCCTACGAATAAAAACAAAAACATAAATTAAATAAAAGCTTTGACTTGCCTTTTTCATACAGTTGTCCTGTATTTTCTTGTGGCAAACCCTTCTATTGTATAACAGTTATTCTGTTACATATGGAAAATACTAAACCAATTATTTCATATGCTGTTTAGCAATGATTGTGTATCTTGAATAAGAATGAACACTTCCTGATATTTACATGGTTTTATAGGCCTCTAAAGAGCCATGCATAAGCAGCTATGTTTTCCTATTTAATTCAAGAATTTTTCCTACACTTATATGACAGTCCAGGAGGCAAACGTTAAAAGATATGCCTCTCATTAATAGTAGACTAAATTCATCTATGGTATTTGATTAAGGATGACTTTGGTCCACAGTTTTTTGGGCTTTAAAAATACATATAAAGATTTTTTAACATAGTGTTCAGTTCTTTGCTCCCTTATATGGGTACAATCCCCTATGGAACTGGTCCTGTAACTTCCGGTTTTCTCTCTTGACTCCTATACTGACCAAAAGACAAAGAAACACTAAGCCTAAATGATGGTGTGTAATGTCTTTGACAAATTGCTTGTGAGTACTGTTCAAAGCTGTACAGTGGAAATAAATAATTCAGTTGTACATAAGATCTTAAGTACAGAGGATAAATTCTTCATGAGATGGAAAAGCAAACAGTGTATTCTTTGCTTAGGGGAATATAACTGAGGGCAAAATGCCTCACTGAAAAACACACAAACAATGGCACCAAAACAGTGTTGATATGGGGAAGGCTTCCCCTATTTGCCAGCTGAAACATTTGCCTTGTGTTTGTTTCAAGACTATTCAAAAAATCCCCCTGGGTTCTTGCTGCAAACAGTTCTGGCATGAAAATTTCTCAGAGCCCTGGTAACCTTTTATTTACATTTTAAAAGGCATCTATAAATAGATGCATAGGAAATATGCTAATTAGGTATACAGTTCATTTTATATGAACATGCAGAGGTAGTTAATTTGTACAGGTGAACATTATAAACACCATTTATTTTGGTCCAGCACTGTTATTTGCAATTAGGTGTACAGGTATCAGCAAATGGACACCAGGTTGTCAGCCTGTCTGGGGTGCAGTGCAATTTGGTGTTAGCTCTGGGCCATTGCTCTTTGTCCTTGTTCTGTGTGTATAGAACATTGACTTGAACCCAGTGATGCTTGATTGAGACTGTCAAAATCAGGCTAGGATTGTCCCATATCTTTAATTTCTTGTATTTTCTTTTGTCAGAACATGATCACATGACTTTATGTGAGCAACACAATTTCTTTTAAAAGACTGTTCCTCTTTGGAACAAACATAGCTCTTTGTTTTCATGTATATGGGACAGAAGGCAGCCAGATGCTACAGGGATGGGTGACTTTATAGAGACCTAGCTAGATATATAGCATGGACCCCTGGGCAGGCCTGGACATGTGTAGAAACGGAGTTATCCCCTCTGTCACCCACAGAGATTGTGGATATTTTATTTCATTTTGTTGGTGGTTTCTAGTGTGGAGAATGAGGGAGTTCTGTGTATTATTTTTTATAACTTTAGTTTACCTGTATGATATTTTCCTGCCTGATGATATTTTCCTGATAGAATAGCATTAAATCAGAGGAGGCTGATGCGGGGGAAGCAAACATGAAATGAAACAATGACAGATAAGTCTCCTTAGGGAACAGTGGGGGAAGCTATGGACTGGGCAATGTCTCTGCTAGGCTTCAGCCAGGCTGGCCAAGTTTACTTTTCCTAGGCATCAGCCTAAGATCAAAGGGGATACTAAAGCCTCAAAGGGGTCAGCTTAAGGAAGAAGGCGGCTGTAGTGGGTTGTCAGCAGCTGCCTTGGTGGGGAAAGATTGACAAAGACACAGTGACGGTGAGAGACTCAAACTGTAGCAAGCATGGAGATAACTGGGGTCAAGAGAACATACAAAAGCATTCAAGGAAAGATTCTGGTGTCGGTGAGTCCCATGCATACAGGCCTTTCTTGTATTAACCCTTTGCTCTGTGTGCTACGGACCTCTGTGTGAACAAATAATGCTTTGTTTTGAAGAAGTTGGTTTTGAATCATTTTAATCAGCTGCTGTCACAGGCTCATGGAGGTAAAGGCCTTACAGGTGTCAAACCCAATTGGATCTGTTGGGTTAACATGGTTGGGAAACAGGGGGGCTGCAGCCCAGAGATCTGGCCTAAGAGTGGTAGGAGTGTGTGGTCCCCCTTCTCCCCAGAAAGGGATGAAGGTGGCAAAGCCTATCCCCAACAGGACAACAGATGGGCTGCCAGAACTCGTTTAAATGAGGCAATAATTATACCTAGCTATTGTATAGTTCTTTTCTTCAGTGGGTATCATTATATTCATTTTACAGACAGGGAAACAGACACAGAGAGGTGAAGTGACTTGTACCAGGTCACCCTGGCAGGCCAGTGGCAGAGCCAGGAATAGAACCCAGGTTTCCTGCAGTACAGTGCTCTATGCACGAGGCCATGTGCCTCACCTACATAAATCTCTTTCTCTTTCTTTCCCCCACCCCCAATTACAGAAAGCACCATCACAATTGATACTAATTGGCACCCTCACTAGCAGCCTCAATTAATAAGGTCTAAGACTGAGTAGGCCAGGGGAGTAAATCCCCTTCCTCTCGCTAGGGATGGCCCCCCTGATAAATGTGAGGTATCTTGGCAGGAAGATGCCAATCTTTCATGGAAACAACAAGGAGTCCAGTGGCACCTTAAAGACTAACAGATTTATTTGGGCATAAGCTTTCGTGGGTTAAAAAATCTCACTTCTTCAAATGCATGGAGTGAAAATTACAGATGCAGGCATTATATAATGACACAT